>NC_026151.1:8384397-8405691 GCF_000512975.1 Sesamum indicum
AAATATTTTGATAATATCTGACTTGAGACAAATTAGCTCACTAGGCCTGAAAATGCTGAACAAGTAAGCATTGCCGATGCCAGATTAACATGCACAAAAGATTAATGGCCTCTGTAGGTTCCACATAGAGTTATTAACCTGTAAGGTGTATCACTGCTCATATTTTGAATGGGATCTCTATTTTAAACATAGAAAGAAATATCATATCGTACACTATCTCACAGTTGCATCTGGCAACCAAGTTCCACCATTGAGTATAAACCTTAATTTGTAATGGCCTCATTGAACATTATCCTGAGCCTATGAACTATTGGAACTGAACCTACTGAAGGTTTAAACATGCACCAAACATGTACGAGTCAAATATATTAACCAAACATTTCATGTTTTTTTATGCAGAGGAAGCAGAATACTGTGAGCAGAGACAAAAATGACACGGAGCTCATAGCTCGAGGTCGTCATGACCCTTGTGTTGTTCCACGAGGTAAGCTGGCGTTCTATAGATGTTTTGATATTTTGTTCTTCACATTGAATTGCATCTTATCTGAACAATGTGGCCGTTTTAGTTACTTCCCTGGACGATACCTCTGTCTAATATTGCTCATAGACTCAGTCTTGGTTAACCGAAAATTTATCTGCGGAACATGTCTCTGTTGTAGAGATTCCACAGCAAACTTGTTGCACATCATGCAATTTATTAGGCCACTCATGTTCTTGATTGTTGCCATGCACAGCTGTACCCATGGTGGAAGCAATGGTAGCCCTGGTGCTCGTTGATCAATTGATGGCACAATATGCCCAATGTATGCTTTTCCCTATTAATCCAGCGTTACAGGAACCACTGGAACAGCGTAAAAGCGAGCAAGCACAGATTCCCCTTTAATGGTGGCTGGTCCAACCATTCTCGTCATCAGCTTTCCTCAGCGTTCTGCCTCTCCATAGCGGCACTTCTCATTTAAGTTACCTACGATGAGTGTATTGTTATCTGAGAGATTGACGTGTTTCTGAATTGAATTATTCTGTGTTTTGGATAAAAGTAGTGAAGTGGGTTTGAAGAGGTTGTATGTATTTTCACAGAGTACAAGAATCTTTTGGTTTTACAACCAGTCTTTCATCAGTTGATTATATTAGCGTAGTTGGCTTCAAAGGAATAAT
The DNA here is from genome assembly GCF_000512975.1 of Sesamum indicum. Taxonomy (NCBI): domain Eukaryota; kingdom Viridiplantae; phylum Streptophyta; class Magnoliopsida; order Lamiales; family Pedaliaceae; genus Sesamum; species Sesamum indicum. The sequence continues at coordinate 8,385,553 of NC_026151.1, forward strand.
GTAAGTCGACCTGCTTGCTATACTGTGTATTGAACATTTGTTGCAGTCCAGTCTTTTTTAATCTTATTGTCTTTGTTGCACATTTACGAAGACGACTAATTTATAAGTACATAAATGATGAGTAAAGTTCAATTGCGTTTGCATGTCTGAATTCTTTGAAGTCGTAGTCTGTTTGAACTGGTCATACTTTATCTTTTTTAACATAAAGAAAAATGAACGAATAGTTCTAAGTAGATTTATATAACAATATTCTGAAGGGTAATTGACAACGACGTCTTTGAGATTTGGTATAATTATAAATATTGTTTCGTTGTTTCAAAATTAATATTTTTTTAACTTTAATAGTCGTCTAACAATAATTGTAAAGTTGATAATTTTATACCTCTATTAAGTGATTATATAATTTCATCATGTGTTATGGGGTTATTTGTAATTTTTTAAACAACAAAAAGTTATTTATAATTATGTCAAATTTCAGAGAAAGTCATTGTGGTTTCCCCTATTTCTAATAATAATAATTATTATTGTTTTTGTGGTGAGAATAAACTATAAAAATATAGTTAAAGTTGGAATATTGAGAAAATAATTTAATAATAAATGAATTGATTATAACGTTTGATTTTTAAATCTATTTAATTTAAATAGTTAAAAAAACATAAATTGCAAATAAACTCGTGTATATAAGATTCTTTTCAACTTATTTTGACTAAGCGTTTGATATTAACTTGCAGACGCTTCTGTCAATTTTTTTTTTTTTTTTTATGGTGAATAATTCGAAAGAAAGAATCTAGGAAAAGCAAAAATAAATTAATTACCCCATGAATTAACCTAATTCATGCACAATATATTAATTAATCTCACAGGCTAATTAGCTTTTCAATATTTTTGGTACATCTCTTGATTAATTTAATAAAATAAACAATTTGTTGTTTTGTTGATTAAACTATAATAAAAATGCATAATTGGAGTGGGAAAAAGGAATTCCTCAAACCCCACAACTTATAATCATCACAATATAAACTAAGTTGTTGTCCTATTTAGACCCACCAAACATCTTAATCCCAATCAATAATTAATAATAATAAGCCATAAGCAAAATGATGTGTGAATGGAGCAAAGCAAACACAGCCTAACCACTTTTTGTTCATGAATGTTCAAAGGGATAAGCTTTCTTGTTGCCAAGTGTAGATAAAGCCCTAATTTAGAAAAAGTAGATTCCTCATATGCTCCTTTATCATAATGTTAATTAGGTATAATTACATTTCCACCCCTCATCTATTATTTTTTTATACAAATCATTTCTGCCTTTTGAAAAATAATAGAAACCACCCTTGACAGCCTTTAAAATCCAAAAATACCCTTGTTGACTAGGTCAATCTTTAAAAATAATTTTTGAAGGAAAGAAATGTCCTTAATTATCAAAAGAAAGAAGAGGTGTCAAAGCATCATTATTTTAATTATCAAAATAGTTTTTATTCAATATTTTAATTATTAAAAGGTGCAATTTATATTGAGATTCAATAAAAAAAATTAATATAAATTATTAAAAAATAGTATAAATAATAAAAAAAATATAGGGGTTATATTACTCATCTTCATAAATATTACTTTGACACCCCTTCCATCTTTTATTAATTACAAAAACGCCCCTAATAGCATTTTTATCCTTGAAAAATTATTTTAAAGGTTGACCTAGTTAACAAGTGCATTTTTGGGTTCCAAAAATTGCTAGGAATAATTTGTGTAGAAAGACAATAGATGAAGATTGTAAATGTAACAACCCCTATTAATTAATATTGAATTATTCAAATGTCATGAATCATGACATATTGCATGTTTGTACACTACAACTTCTCCTCTATTTATTAAATTACATTGACATATGTTGAAATTAAGTTCAAATGTATAAGTATTTCGTTTCTTTGTAAAATTACAATTACACTTTTTAAAAAGGTATTAGTGTAATATATCGTAGGGGGTATTCGAGTAAATTTTTGGTACTAAAGAGGGGGTGTACTTAAAATTACAACTACAACTTTAAGGGTGAACTTGTAATTTTATAAAAAATAATATTTGTGTATTTTGAACCTAATATTAAGGAGCGACAATGTAATATTATTCGGGTATTTCGATGTTGTATTAAGAATATCATGACATCTTTAGTAGAAAAAAGAAAAAAAAAAAAAAAAGGAGAGAGTTAATGTGCATGCAAGTGCTTAAACTTCAATCTAAGAATATTTTGAACTAAGAATATTGGGGTAGTCTAAGTTTCAGTCTCTATCAAAGTATGTATTAGGTGCAATTCCATCACATTCTTCCAACTGCATTCAACTTAATAATAATATGTATAGAAGCCAACACAAAATGTGTAGAGCTCACTTCACCCATATTTCAACAAATACATTATATATATATATATATATATATTAATAAGCTATTGGGATATGCAATACCTGTGTGTATATAATCAGATAAATATCATACATATTTCAAAAATAAAAATAAATATACAACCAAAAGCGGATCAAGTGTTTGATATGGATAAAAGTGGCAGATAAATATGACAATATATTAGAGGGTAAAAATGACGTGGACCAGTTGATATAATGTTATTATATTAGTATAAATATTTAAGAATACAGTTGGCATTTCAAAATTTAATGTTGCAGTGTCACAACTTCCAATTATGAGTGGAAAAAATAATATTTTTTTTATAATACTAGTCGTTGTGGCACGTTGTTCTTACGTACATATAATAACTTTTTTTTCACGCTTTAAAATATATTATAAATAAGAGAAAATATATAAATTAGTACATTGCATTAATCAAAGAAAGAAAGAAATAAATAACAATTTATCAATTAATATAAATTTTAAAAAATTGAATAAATTAGTTATTTTATCGTGAAGGGCATTTAGACTTGACAAATAATTAGTGCGATGGTGTTATTAACCGCTGTTTATTAGTGTAAAGGGATTTTTCTTTTTATATTAGGATAATTTAGGATAGATGGAGTGGTTAGTTAATTCTTTATCATTGTTGATTCAAAAAGAAAAAGTAAATGAAATATTTTGTTTCATGGAATGAAATTGACACATTTCTCCATTCGGTCCCCTTTTTCTAGGACTTGCTTAAGATGAAGATAATCTTTTTTTGGTCTAGAAATTTATGTCTCATAAAGGGGTTGAAATTTACAAACTTGTTAAGAAAAAAAAATCCAAAATATTTCACAGTTAAAATATCCTCTGACAATTAAATCAGTACAAAAACTTTAAAAAAAAGTTTGAATACGTTAAAGAATTAAACAAATTCAAGAGAAGTTAAGAAAAGTGATCAAAGTGGTTGAACAAGAAGATATGCCTAGGCTTAGGCCCCCTAAGATGACAAGATTGGCATCTTTGAACATTTATTTTATCTTTTCCTTTTTTTGCCCTTAATTTTGAGTTTTTCTTGTTGCATTTTTGGTTGTATCTCCCAGCACTCGGACACACCCACCGACCCACCCATACACACCCAAGATTTAAACTCAAAACCTGCAAGAAGAGATATAAAAAGAGAAGAACATATATCTAGAATAGAAGGGAGGTTTTCTAAAAGTATTTGCACAAATTTACATGAAAAGGGTCCAAATCATCAATCATCCATCCAAATTTCCCAAGAAAAGTCTATGCTCAATTTCTTCAACAACCCACAAAGTCCTACTTGTTCTCCACCATATAATCCAAGAAAAAAGAACCCTCAAAGATTAAGCTAAAATTTTAAAGGCTTTCTGTATATGGCAAAAGCCCACCACTTCCAACACACAAATAGGAGAGGTCAAACAAAAAAATAAAAATAAAAACAAATTACATACTTTGCACAAAGACAAATTACAAATTATAATAATTTCTATTTTTTGACCAACATAAGTGGCAGGCAAAGAATCCCACCAAAGATCCCACACCACTTTTCTTTTGATTTTTTACAGTTGAAAGTCCTTTCCACACAGGAAGGCTCCTACTACTATCTCCTCCTCAAAAGTAAAAGCCACTATATTACTTTTCTTCTTCAATTAATCCCTTTTTCTTTTTTCTCTTTTTTTTGGGATTTTTGCCATATTCATACATCTTTATACCTGCATGTGAAAGATATAAAATGAGCATTATCGGAGAAAGGGACCAAAATCATAGAAACGCATGAAATAGAACCATCCAAGTATGAGAAGGTACTAATATTTAATGCTTTTTATTCTTTTCAAGAAAAGACCACCTTTTGATTCTCAATACTTCTTGAAGAAATGTCAAAAGTTAGTACTGCCTCAAGAATTCCAATGATGCATAAAATTGACTTAGAATTCCATTTGTAAGAAAAATTAGAGAGCAATGCAATTACAATCATTTGATAAAATAAGAATTACCAAGATCGTCTTGGATCTTTTGGAGCTTATTTTCTAGGGAAGATTAGCTCTATTGAACTCATTGTAGCATAAACAGTAATGTTTATTATATGTGTAATACACTCGTTATATAATTAAATTTAATTTGCCGACCCAATCATAACTAGAATTTTTTGTGCTAATAATTATGGGCAACTAACTCTAATCATATAAAGTAAGCATCCTAAGGATGGTGATGAAGATGTGTGTGCCACTTTGGCAGGGCAAAATGGCTGGTTTTTAGGAACTTGCAGTTTCATGCTCAAGAATCCTGCAATTCCGCACAATGGGGCACCCCACCAAAAATCTTCAGAATGACAAAAGGGTAGACCAAGTTGAGAAAAAGGCCAAAGGAGATATATGATAATGTCTCAGAAATAGTGTTTTGGCAGCAACGTTTCTTGACAAGAAACAACTTGATTCTTGTAATGATAATGGCTTTTAACTAATTATTGTTCTCAACTACGAATCAATATTCAGAAAAACTAAAATATTCTTGAACAATCAGAACCATCCATATGTAATAACCATATAGATCCCAAAAGTCTTATTGTCCCTAAATCCAAGAATAACATGCATATTTTCCTATTCTGCACTTGAGTTCTTTTTTCTAAAGAAAAAACGAAAAAAGAAAAGTAAAAGAATTTGCTATTGTTGGGACAAAGAAAGAACCAGTTTCAAGAGTCAAACATGGCATGATTCTATGCCAAGGGCACCAAATGACTAATAGTGCCATCTTCATCCTCCAAGAACCAGGTGTCGGTGGGCAGACAACAGTTCAGGTCCTCCTATCCCCACATCACTCCTGTTGGGCTTAAATTTCCCCATCTCACAGTACTTCAAAAAAGAAAACTAGTACAACACCAAGGGATTGTTGCTAGCTTTCTTGTTTCTTGAACCAGTAGAAAATGACAAGACGTAGCTCGTAAGTACCAGAAACAGACAGCATTAATATTTTTGTGATTAGGATTTTTCACAAATAATGCATTTACTAGGAGTAAAAGTGACATTTGACCTTCAAACATTATCTACCAACTATTAGCACTAGTTGCTATTAGCAATCGGACTATGTTTGATCAAGACTATGTTGACAATTCAGTAAGGCGAAGAATATAAGATAGTTGAGTGCAAAGAACTTACCGTTTTGTTTTTTCTTTTGAAAGGGGTATTTTTTATGACTTTCTGGAACTGGTTTAAGATGGTTTTGGGGTAGCTTGCTTGAATGCAACAGTGGGAGCTATCCTGCAACTCCTCCTCTGATGCTCAAGCACAAGTTGCTCGGCAAACCAGTCGAGCTTCTCGGAATTGCTTTGCTCTCCGATCCTCTTGCCATTGAAGAGGACTGATTCGACATTTTTCTGTTTCAGCATTTCATCTGCTATTCCGATTAGCATGTTTACATTGCTCGGACTGGGATCTGAATCGACATTTGCCCCACACCTGCTGCCGCTGGATCCATTGGCCTGTTGATTCATAGTACAGTTAGAATATAAGGTATTTTATTTTCAATAAAGGTGATTTTCAATAATGCTAAAAATCCAGCAGCTAAAATTCGACCCTCTGAGCACCAATTAACTGTTAATCATTACTAATCAGCATTGTCGAACAATAATCAGCAATTCCAAACCATAGATTCAAAAGGACAAGCAGCACTAATATATTAATTATCCTTCATAACCCTCATAAGTTATAACTAATATATGCTTCTGCACTACCCTTTTAGTCATATTCCAAATGGTACCCTTTCCTGCCAAGAAAGATTATAGTCATTGATTGTCCAAACAGATCCAAACATCATGTCAATGCTCATAAATTATCACAAATAGGACTGAGAGGGCAATTAGAAATTCACACTTCCCCAGTGATCAAATGGTGATAAGTGGACCACTACAGAATGAACCGTTATTATGCATTGTAATGTAAAGCGAAACAGAGATTATACTTAGGAAGCCCATAACTCCAGAAATCTCAAAATATCGCAATTTTCCAATGTGTTCTAACATATATTATGGATTTAACATCTATGAATTTTCTTGATTGTCCCGGAAACTTCCCAGATTCACACATTAAAGAGGAAATATTATGTTTAATGAAAATGCAGGACCATATATGAATATAAGGAAATAAACCCCACACTTTGCCACTGATCTAAAATGTTAGGTGATACACGGTAACGGCAACTGAACCCGTTCTGGTCAATTCCAGCAAAAAATCTGTATCATAGATATGCACTGATGATGCAAACGTCTTGATTGTTATGGAGAACTTGCAGTTTGTTGGAGTCACAGTCTTTACTAGTAGCACCACAAATCCCATTTATAGTACAAGAAATCAATTTTCTTGGTGACCAGCAACACCCCACCCCACCAGATGAAAAATGCCAAAGGACAGACAAGATTGCAAGCTGTGTACAGTGGTAACCCTGTTCTTCTCTCTTTCTCATCATTTTTCATCTCTTAGTAATTTATAGAGAAAATGACACCATAGATATACACAGGACCCTCAAATTCAAGAATCCATTATAGCTTATTTTGATTAAATGATAAGGATAATGCGAAAGCTACATTTAACAGCAGCCAGTCAAAAACATGTGACTTACTGTGAAATTGCAAGGGAGATACAGTCAAAACAACCATAAAATACTGATAAGTATCTTAGTGCCGGTGGAGAAGAAAGTTAATAAAGACAATAGTTAAAACGAAGAGCTCTGAATAATCATAATTACTTTCACACAGAATCACACAGCACAGAGTCACTGCAACCCATGTCAATGTCCAAACACTCCACTTCGGGTTGGCATTTTAGGCTCCCAAAATGAAAACGTTGCTCCTCTTGGCCTCTTCTTTCTATCACTCAACCGCACCTCCCCACTCCCACCACCCCACTTCCATAATGAACACAAAGAATTAAATTGCATGCACCCAAAATCCAACTGCCGTGAAACATCCCCACCCCAATATTCCAAGAAGAAAAAAATCTTGATTCGCATTTAATAAAAGAGATTCTTGTTAAATAAGCTGAGTATCTTAATTAATGTTCCTCATATACCTGAATGCGGACGTAATTACTACTGCGGTTCTGGCCGAACGCCATAGCCACCGCGTGGTCAACCAGCTCCGCCGAGCCCTCGCCGGAAATCCGGGACAAGGGCCTAGCCCAATCCTTGGCCTTCCATTTCTTCACCTGCTCGTAGTCAAAGCTGCCCTCGAGCAGCTGCCCGCCTGCCCCGAGCGAAAGCACCAAAATATCCTCCACGCCTCTCACAAACGGAAACTCCTGCTTGTTATGCAGCACGTGCGTTATCGCCGCCGCCGTCGGGTTGTTCATCGCCAGCCCGCCGTCTACACCGACACACCGGGTTGACCCGTCTACCGACTTCATGCAAATCGGGTCGAATACACCAGGTTCGGCTGAGGTAGCCAAGCACACCTCCCAGAGATTGAAATCATAGCTGTCTGTTTCTAAGGCGTCGGCCCTGGAGAACAAAAACGGGGCCGAACTGGATAAATCGTAGCACGGGATCAGAACCGGTTTCAGCGTGTTTTTCAACGTTAAGCTACGCCCGGTTTTTTCGTCCCTGAAGGCCTCCTTCATCGCCTTCTCCAAGCCGCCGATGGATGAACCTCCGGAGGCGCCGGTTTTGCGAAAAAACCGCCTGAAGAACCTCACCTTGGGATTGCGTGCCTTAGACGGGCGGTAGACTTTCTTGCCCTCCGCAGAGAGGAACTTCCACGTGTCGTCGGCGTGGAAAATCGGGCGATTCTTATCGTTGGCCGCGAAGAGCATCGCCGTAAAGATACCTCCGACCCCGGTTCCGGCTGCGACGTCGAAATAATCTGCGATTCTGGCGTCTGGATTCCCCGACTTATTCTTCAACGCCGTTTCCAAATACGAAAGCGCTTTACCAGATAAAATGCTCCGCATCCCGCCGCCGTCGACGCTGAGAATGCAGATTTTCCCCCTCTGATTCTTTATCGCCTGAACACCGCTCTCGTCAACGGCGGCAACGACACCATTCTTGGGCTCAGCAATCTGCTTCGGAACCCATAGCTTCCGATCATCGTAACCGAACAAAAACTTGCTCTCCAAAATGGAGAAAATCTCGTAGCTCAATTTATCCGTATCAATACTGGGCTCCTGCATTTCGACCACCGGGGATTTAATACCGTTACCATGAACATCAACACACGCCATTTCCGAGCAATCTTTCTTCACATAATTCTATATCACCTCTCTGGGAATTCCCATATTCACACGCACACAAGGAGCCTGAAACGAAAAGAAAAAGTGGGGTTGCAAGTTCTTGGATTTCAAGCTTCTAAAAAAAGACAAATGGTTCAAAGGATTATCAACTGATAAGAAGAAGATGAAGAAGAAGAAGAAGAAAAGGGATATGGCGAAGAAAACAGAGAGGAGGTGATATAGAAAACACAAAGCAGTTTTTGCAGAGCATGTCTGTTTTCATTTTGGCTTTTATAAACCCATTCTAATCCTAAACATTTTTTTTAAGGCTAAATTACATTAACAAGACACTGTACAATGATTGTTTATGCATATATATAATACAATAATTTCTTATATTTTAATACATATTATAAATAAAAAAATTAATATATCATGTTAATAAAAAATTAAAAAAATATTTTTTTTTGTATAAATTAATTATCTCATCAGTTCAAATATATTTTTGAAATTATAAAACATTAGTCCAGTAATATAAAAAATGATAGTTTGTGCTTATAGTAATTCTTTTCTTTGCAATCATACAAATAGATACATAAATATTTTCTATTATTTGCAAAAATTATGAATACATTCATTGATATTGTAGTTCTGATTACAAATATACTTCTATTCAATAGCAAAGATTTACAGTAATATCCTTTCAAATTGGAAGTATACTGTAATTTTACAAAAAGCAAAAAAAAAATTATATAATTAGACCTAATATGAATAAATATGTCTATGGTACTTACTTTTTTCTGTAAATAGAAAAGGTATCCAAGAAAAAGGAAAAAAATAAAAGACAAATAAAATCCCAAGAAAATCCAATTTTTGTTTTTTCTTGAGATGATTTGGACCTTTACTTCTTTCTTGTACTATGGTTGATTTCTTGTTGCAATTTTGTTTTCCCTTTTCTTGTAAAATGTTATGTTCAATTGTAAAATTATAGAAAATTTGTTGATAAATTATAAAATTAAAAGATATAATTGTAAAATATAAAAATTTTATGTGGTTTGAAAAATATTCCTACGTCTATAATTAGTCAAGATAATTTTACTATAGTAAGTTTTTTAAAGTTATAATAACAAACTATTCATCAACAATTTATTTTATTCTAGTGCACATTTAAAAAAAAAAAGACTTCCAAACTCATAAACGGCGCACCGTCGCACCAACTTTTTGTGAAGTAAAAAATGTCCTCTAACTGATAAGACAACTAACTTATTCAACTTTTCAAATTTTATATTAATTAACAAATTAGTTTCTTTTCTTTCTTTCTTTCTTTTTAAGTGAAATGCACTGGTTTATATATTTTACTCTTATTAAAAATATAGTTTAAAGTATGAAAGATTATTTATTATGCGCACGCATGGACGATGTGCCACAACGACTAGTAATATCATATATTTACGCCCAATAAAAAGTGTATTTTGTAAAATAATGAGCATAAATGTAATATTGCACCAGATTCTACGCTTTTTACTATTAAAATTATATTGGACTACGGAACATTTGTATTCGTATCAAGTTTGAAATCATAAAATCAGTTATGTTCTAAGTAATAGTGTTTGTTGGCCTACAATTGAGCAGAATAAATCAGTATTTTGAATACAGACGTAAGTTTTAATGTGCATTTGACCCAACTATTTATACGTGGTATCGCACATTTAAATTATTGTAATATTATTAATTTATCCCTTAATAAAAAGCGTGTGAAAAAAATAATATTGGACATAAATATAATATTGCATTAAATTCCATACTCTAATATTACAATTTTATATTGTTTGAGAAAAACTATTTATTCAAAAGCAAGTTGTTCTCATTAAATCAATTTATATTCTAAGTATTATTGTATTTGTCATATAACTTTCATTTTTCTAGAACTATAGATATAATATAATGATCATGTAATTAATTTTAATTTATTTATGAATTTTGTTATGTTCATTTTAGGAGTAATGGGGATTGGGGAGTGTAAGTGAGGATGTGATCAGGGCCGTTGGGGTGAACTTTGAAGGGCGTGGATTGAAGCGGGAGTGTTTGTCCGTGATTGGGTGGCGTAATGGGGAATTGACGTGTGGGGTATGAGAGATGGGGCCCGATCGGACGCTATCGTCGGCAAGAGAATGCTGATGCACTAATTACTGCTCTTTTTTCTGTTCTTCTACTTTGGTTTTCTCTTCTCTTGACAAATTACAATAAGCTTCTTCCATATTTTTTATAATTATAAATATTTTATTATTATTTTAAATATTATAAATATTTTTTTAAAATTAACGATCAACTAATAAATACTCCTAGACTGTCACGAGGAGACATTTGTTAGACGATCGTTAATCTTAAAACGAATTTTCAAATAACGATAAGGTACTTATAATCATGACAAATTTTAGGGGATTCTTTTGTAATTTATATTTTCTGGATAAATTACAATACCACCCCTGACATTAGATTAAAATATAAAAATACCCTCTGTCTTTGTAAAATTACAGCTATAGCTCATGAGGGCTTTTAGCCGTAATATTTTTTCAATGGGTGTTTGTGTAAGTGTTGCCTTTAAATAGAAAGTGGTAGTTGTAATTATAATTACAATTTCAAAGAGTCACCCCTGACATTAGATTAAAATATACAAATACTTTCTGTCTTTGTAAAATTACAGCTATAGCTCATGAGGGCTTTTAGCCGTAATATTTTTTCAATGGGTGTTTGTGTAAGTGTTGCCTTTAAATAGAAAGTGGTAGTTGTAATTATAATTACAATTTCAAAGAGTTTATTTGTAATTTGTAAAAGCCTTTGGGATGTTTATAAAGTGATGATGTTGTACTTTAGCATAACCTCAGGGATGTGAATGTAATTTATCCTTTTCTTATTTCTTCTTCTACATTTTATTTTTAAAAAATATTATTTCCTTTATTATTTTATTTTAAATTATTAATATCTTTTCACACAAATCACCACTATCTTTTTAAAAATTATAGAAACTACCCCTAATTTAAATAAGGATGAGGGGGTGTAAATATAATTATCCCTAAAAAAGTAATAATACAAGATTGTTGGAGGCCGAGAGCTTCCAAATATAAATCATTCTTTTTATTGGCCGACCAGCTATAGTCAGTGAATTGGTGAAATTGTGGTATCATAACTAACGAATAATGACTTATAATTTCACATGGACGGGTATCCGTGATTACTTTAATAATACTTATTTAAAATTTAAACTGTTAAAGAAGATAGACGCGCCCCTTTACTGATGCAAACAATATTCTTTTTTCTAAAACATAGCTCATGAATATAACGTGATTTTCTTAAAACCCCTTATTTGACTTGAATTATATCGTATTACATAATTATCTCATTTATAAAGATTAATTATACTTAAATTTTCTTTATAAATGTGAAATTACGTTTTTCCTCAAAAAAACTTCGAAATTACACTTGTATCTCCCGGAGGGATTAACCTCACCCCACCGGAAAAAAAAATCACAAAAATATTTTTGACTTTATATATATATATATAAAATATTTATCCCCTTTATAAGTATAAACACACTATTAGATTATTTTTATTAATAAATTATATGAAATGTTGAATGAGGAGTAAAATAAAAAAATTATATAATATTTTTTTTATTTTTCGTCCAAATTTTAATGAAAAAAGGAAAATTATAAAGTGAGAATTCTTACTGGGGTGAAAGTGTAATTTGTAGAAAAAAGAAGTGAGTTTTGGTACCACTAAAAACACATGAATAAAAGCTTTGGTTAGTGCAAAAGATTTTCCAACTGTAATGTTTGCTTTAAGTCATGTCCACAGCATCGGACATAGTGCACAAAAACAAGACATTAGTGCAATAGTTAGAAGCAGTCATGATAGTTAATCATATGTGTTTTAACAAGTTGAGTTTTACAACATTTTACTAATCCAAATCATTACAATATTTTATCTTCAACCCAAAAATCCTATTTTTACTTCTATATGTTAATTATTAAACAAAAAATATCTGCGAGAATTAAAATTGTGAAAAAAATTTAATTTTTGTGAAGTAAAATTAAATTAAAAAAAATTTCCAAACACGTGGAACAAAGAATATAATTTTCCCGATTTTTAATTATACAACATTTTTTGAGCGTTTGAAAAACTAATTTTAGCTTATTGAAATAATTGAACTGTTAAATTGTATCGCCAAATAGGAACTTCGTCCAACCGTTAATCGAAAGTACTTAAATGGGTGTTTTTAACTGTTTTGATTTTTTTTATTTTTATAAATGAAAAATAATTTATGAAGGTCAATTTAGTGAAAATTGGATTATTTATGAGGTTTGATGAAAGCTACTCCAATTAACCAGACAATAAGACATGCTTTAACAGTTAAATCATTATCCATTTGTCATGTCATGTTGACTTATTTCAAAATTCATAATTTTTCTTATGTTTTGTATATGTCTTGTTTTGGAGAGCATTACGGTTTATGAAAATGGATCAAAATATTTTGAAAAAGAGTCTTGCTAGGAAAATAAAAATTTGGGACTTATAATCCACTCAACCTCTTCGTTTACAATTATTATGGGATGTTTATCTATATCATCAACTTCTTAAATAAGGGGCTTGGGACGCTCATATGGCCACATTTCCACAGATGACGCCAAATGATGCGGCTTGCGACTCATTCAGTCCTCTGTTGTGTGAGACGTTGACCACTACTATTGCTTCATATGAGTCTTATGGTTTTGTCTTGAAAAAATGCTTTGTCAGGGCAGAAGGGCTTATAAACCACTCAAACTACTCGTCTGTAATTGAATTTGATCAAATCCAATCATTTAAACTGAGTTTGGCTCAATGTTTGAATAATTGATCATGAAAAATACTTTTTTATTTAATTGATTTTGTGAAAACTAACTTTTGAACCATAGATCGAAAAAATGATCGTGTAACCATCATAATATGAACATACCTGTGTTCAAATTGAGTTGTGTTTGAATTATACCCCGATCTTTGGCCATTTTGAAGTTATTGAAAAGTTTAGGGGTACTTTTATAATTTCAGGATACATAATATATCCCCAAAATCAAATACATTTGAAGCTCAACTTCATTAGTTAAATATAATTAACTTTTTTGTTAGAAGAAAATATTAAATTATTCAGACCCAATTCGTGTTCGACTCAATAATACTCATTAAAACTCTATTCAATTAATAATTTAATTGAATTTAAATATAAATTTTCAAGCTCAATAAATGTTCGACTTGACCCGATTTATTTTACACATTTATTTCCATCTTTTGACATTAATGCAGTTTTTCCAACTGTAATGAGTTCTTTAAGTCATGTCCAACAGTACTAAATTACTGTTCAATTTGCTTTTTGCACTGTAAAGATTAGTGGTAAATAGTTAAAAGTCATGATAATTAATTAATTAATCATATGTTTCACAAGTTGTAGTTAAGAACATTTTGATTAGTGGGAATCATTACAGGACTTTATCTTTAATTATATGTTTGACGAGTTAGATTGGGATAATTCCTCTGCCATCCCTGAATTATGATAAATTTACAAAAATTACTCATAGTCATGAAAAATTACAGAAACACCCCTATCAGTGACGTTTTACTGCATCGGTAAACCCCTTAATAGATATTATTAATTTTTATTTGTTAGGATAAATTATTGACACCTTATGAAATTAAATTTAATTACGCAAACACCCTTTGAAGTTATAGTAGTTGTGAATACAAGTACTCTCTTATACAATTCGACTTCTAATTTTACAAAAAATAAAGGGTGTTTGTGTAATTAGATCAAATCACATGGGAAGTCAATGTGATTTATTTTGTAAATTCTTAGGTTAATTTTATTTAGACCCCCTTTAATGAAATTATACTTTTTTTCTATAAAAGGTTCAAAATTACACTTACACCCCCTCTAAAAGTTCTCCATTTAAAACTGCCAACTTTAGTATTTGGACGTGAAATATTGATGTCAGCAAAAAAATTACATAAAATTATAATTTTACCCTCATTCAACATTCTCCTAATAATATTTTTATACTTGTAAGGTATTAAAATGCAATATATATAACGTCAAAAGGGATGTAATTACAATAAAATATTATTCTCGAATTATTGCCATTGGATAGAAAGTAGTCGTTGATGAATAGAAAAACTAGTCATCTTTTGGTGTTTTTTTTTACTTTTTATATATGGGGTTGAGGTTAACATCAATGTTTGCATCTATTTCTTGAAAATATCTTATTTAAACACCTCATCTAGTGTTTCAAGAATAGATACAACAACGGTGTACACCCCACCCCATGTATATGAAGTAAAAAATACAAAAAAACAATGAGTAGTTTTTCCCGTGCATAAATGGCTACTTTTTATCCAATGCTATAATCTCGGAATAAAATTTCGTTACAATTACATCATTTTGATTTTATATATATTTTATTTATTTCCTTATAAGTATAAAAATAGTACCAGGAGATTAATAAATGAGGGTGTAAAATTAAAAGTTTATGTAATATTTTTCTGTTAATATCAGTATATTTCAATCCCTAATGGAAAGAGGCAGTTGAAAACAGAGATTATAAGTGTAATTTTAATTTTTTTTAAAAAAATTGTAATTTTATATTTTTAGAGGAGTTCAGGTGTACTAATTAATCTCAAACTGTTCCTTATTCTGACCTGTCCTTCCCTATATAATTATCAATAATATTGAGTGTGATTGTCGAATTACCTACTGCTTTATTACTTATGGCGGATTCCTTGGCCTATCGAGGAAACCGCTTAGATTAAGCAAGATGTATTGTACTATTATGCTTTTTTTTTTACTTAATAAAATTTACCTTTATCGAAAAAAAAATATTGAGTGTGATTTTTGTTCTATGAATGATGATTTGGATTTAGCCACATCAATTAGGGTTTTGTAATCAACAGAATTCAAACTTCATCATATTATTCATTAAAAATTTGAGTTAAAATTTGTATATATTATTGATATTAAAATTTTAGAATAAAATTATTAACTAAAGTCCAAATAATTTGATTAATAATTTAATTTCAAATTAAAAGTTTGTAATAAATTTGAGCTTTTCATATTTTAAAAAATAATAAGTGTATAAGTCAATACAAATTTGGGTCTTATATATGCATTTCACTGCTCAATTCAAAATAAATATAAATTTCTTTATTTTATTTTAAATTTATTAAATTGGGTCAGATACATATTCTACATTTGTTGTTTGCAAGTTCTAAGTGTAGTCCACAAATAAACTGCCACCACTGTTTCTCCTCCCAGATATTTGGGAAGAACAACTCCCACACTTTCCCGCTGTCCTATTTTCCTTTCTGTGGTCTGATGAATTTCCGCCGTTTGATTTCCTCTTCACCCCATCGTTCAAACCCTTGCTGCGGCCCACCAAAAATTCCAACTCCCCCATGGGAAGGACTCCATCAACAGGGCAGAATCCGCTCCAAACCGGCCAGGATGTAGGAACGATGTAACCCTGTTTCTTGTTTTTTCGGTTGATTTTGGCAATAATTCTGTGTTGTCTGAATCATTTTACTGTGTCCGCAGCGCTCTGTTTGGGCGTGGCTTCAGCTGTCCGCAACTGGGATTTCAGCGGTGGAGATTTTCAAAGGCAAAAAAAGGGAAATTTGTGATAGTGAAGTTGAGGGATGAGGGCGAGGGTGTGAGGAAAGAGGGCAGTGTTGCTGGTGCTGTTGCTCTTATTGTTGGGACCAGCATTGGTTCTGGGATTCTTGCTCTTCCAAACAAAACTTCCCCCGCGGTAAATTTTTAAATATTGTAAGATGTTTTTGGAGTTTATTTATGCTATATCTTATTTTTAAAGCTAGATCAATCATGTTTTGCCTCCATTTTGTTCTGCAGGGATTACTTCCGACCTCGATATCACTGACAATGTGTTGGGCTTTTCTGTTGATTGAAGCTCTCTTGCTAGTTGAGATCAACGTCGGTTTGCTGAGGAAGAAGAAAACGGAAGCAGAGGATGATGATGATGAGTTTGAGGTGATATCCATTAGAACAATGGCTGAAGAGACACTAGGAGAATGGGGTGGAGCTTTAGCAACCGTGACGTATGTGTTCTTAGGTTACACTTCCATGATAGCTTATAGTTCCAAGTCCGGGGAAATCCTACATCGTCTAACCGACTTTCCACAGTCGACTTCTGGAGTTGTTTTCACTGCCCTTTTCGCCGTTCTGATATCTGTAGGCGGCACGAGAGCCACAGACCAAGTGAACCAGTGGCTGACAGTGTCCATGATAGGTACTTGTTCGGTATGAATTGATCCCATGTCATTGCCTTCAAACTTTTGAGCAAATCCTGTAAAAACTTCGTAGTTTTTTCGTTGAGTATTTCAAGAATGATGGAATGGTGAAACAGGTCTGCTTGCAGCAATAGAGGTTCTTGCCGTTCTGTTTGGAGGGTGGTCGGGGTTTGAGGGAAGCAGCGGCGACTGGGGAAAAGTTCCTCCAACTCTTCCGGTTATGATATTTGCTTTGGTTTATCATGATCTAGCTCCAGGTGAGTTTTGCTTTGTTCTTTACCATAAATATTTTGTTATCGCCATATAATCAGAAAGGGACACAATTTATATGGTTCGCCAAGAACAGGCTCCGTCAATGGAAAACAACAAGAGGATCTCATATATGAAAAAGAGGAACAAAGAAATTAACCATGCAACATCTTGAGTCTAGGACTTTTACGACATACCATGACATGCACAAAAACTGAAGTGTGGATTCTCGTATTTGTCATAAGATGCCTGAGCTGAGCTGGTTCCTGCTTTGCCATATTTGATGCTCTTGCAGTTCTATGTGCTTATCTCAAAGGTGATCTTACACGTATACGGGCTTCGGTTTTGCTTGGCAGTGTGGTGCCGTTGTTCGCATTGCTCATCTGGGAAGCAATAGCACTAGGCCTCTCCAACCAGGCAGACCAAGCGTCTGATCCCATCGAATTGCTTCTAAGGTTAGTTACGTCCACATGCTTGAAATATAATGCTATCATATTTCAGAATTGCTACGTTAATAATAATACCAGTATGTATTGTTCCATATTACTCAAGCCGTGTCTAAATATCTGTAGTGCTGCAGCATAAGATGCTCAAAAAGTTGTTATAAAGAATAGTATAAATACAAATATAAGTAACACAAATTATTATGTCTTAATACTTTTACTAGAATATTAAAATAATTCTCTCCAAATTTAAATTTCTAATAGAAAATAACTCATTCATAATTAGAAATGAGATATGACATTCAAGACAATTCGTTCTATAGCAGATAATATCATGGTATCGACGATACAAGTAGATATTTTCAGTACTGCAGATAAACTCATAGAATAATTAATAAGTTTCATCCAATATTCTTAGATCAACAAGGACTGCTCCAGATAAGGTATCAGTCGATATTATCGGATACTTCCAACTATGGCAGATACTTTGAACTGCGATTGCTGTTGTAGAATGGCCGTTTGAATTGTATTTTTAGTGAGTTAACCAACGTGTTGCTGTATTATAGAGTGGAGTGGAGTGGAGTTCCATTTATGGTTGAGGCGTTCTCGCTTCTGGCCGTGGGAACATCACTAATAGGCACTCTTCTGAGTTTCTCAAAGTTCTTCAAAGAGCAACTTAACAATGTGACCTCAGGTTCTCCATCAGGACGACAACTTCCAGAGGTAGCCTCCATTAAGACCCTTACAGTAACATATGACTGAGAAACACCACTTGTCTGATTGAAGATGATTAACTCTTGCAGGAATCGAACTATTTCTATTACGTCAGCAGTTGGTGGGAGAAAAACAAAGCGAGCGTTATGGCAACTGTAATGGTCGTTGCTCCTTCCGTTCTTGTGTCGACAACTGTACCTGACGCATTTTCTGCAGCCACGGATATTGCTGTAAGTTGCATTGATTTCCCCCTTTTGCCTCTTTTACATGCTTTGCATATCATCGGCCAGCACCTTCTGAAACGGAATTGTATCTATGTCGAATACTAGAATATCATACGACATTCAACATACTTCTTAAATACGTATCTGATATTTTACCAGCATGTCTTATAGATTAACAAAAACTTGTGTACACATTTAAAAGCAACGTATGTAATAATTGTAAATACTATGTATGTGGTATAAAAAAATATAAATAATAGTAAGTTTGATGGTCAAATAATCTTTATTCCGTGCATTGTTTCTTGAGTTAGTACTGTGTTAAAAGGTATCAATGTTGTAAGAAAGATGATGAGCACATAATCGAACAGGGAGGCTACTGCATGACGATGCTGTATGGAGTTCTTCCTCCGGCAATGGCGTGGGCGATGAACAAGAAACAAGGCCAAGAAACTGAAGAAACAGCAATGTCAAGAGCACGGCCTGCTCTTGTTGGTGTCGGATTGTTTGCTTGTGGGATTGTAGTGGAACAGATCCTTCAAGATTTCTCATTCTTGCATCCTTAATTACCTCACTTGCTTCTCCCTTGTCCCAAGTGTTCTTCAGGAGGATGTAGTTACCATACAAGAAAAACTTATGTGCAGATGTAAATACATTATACCTTTTGTTGTTTTGTAGGGGTGTTAGTGTAATGTACTTTAGAAATATCAACGAAAAACTTCGCGACTTAATAGGAGTGTATTTATAAGTACAACTACGACCTTCAAGGATGTATTAGTAATTTTACAAAAGGCAGCAAGTATTTGTATAATTGGACATAACTTCGAAAGGTGATATTGTAATTTACTGTAATATACTTTTGTTCGACATAATTTGTATTTCAATAGAGTTAGACACATCGAACATTTGAGTCAAGAATGTCTGATACGAAATCTTGTTAGATACTTTTTTTAATTAATATCAGAACTTAAATGTGAATAATTTACTAAAATTTGGACAAAAAAGAGTACAACATAACTTATTTTCATATGTGAAGCGAAAGTAATCTGTTTTCTCTCAACATTAGAAACAAAGTTCACAAAAATAATGACTGCAGCACTTTATTATACAATGGCAACTGCACACATACAGCACAAGAAATAAACATAGCCTACAGTAAAAACTGAAAAAGAGCATCCCGTTCCACAATAGGCAAGATCAAGAGAACCTGTGAGCTCAGTTCCAATCCACTCTGCTAAGCCAAGCTCTTAATTCTTTACGGTCGTCACGTGCCTTAGGAGCATAGAAACAACATCGTGTGAAATTCTTGAAGCCTCCGCATTCAGGTGAAGGATCTTCTCCTCCGTTTCTTGTTCAAGGCGTTTCACATTAGCACCGGAATCTCCACTACTCTGTGCTCAATGGAGGGCGGCAAAGACCAACAAGAAAAAACCAAGTCTTAAGATCTGTCTGTTCGTTAAGTATTAATGTAAACGAACAGAAGTTTATGTGCGTGCATTCTGCCAAGAGTAGTGAAAGCTATAAACTAGCGAATACGGGTTCTGGATCCAATCATGCTGGAATAAGATAGGGATAATTACACTCCC
>NC_026151.1:8405929-8422417 GCF_000512975.1 Sesamum indicum
TTAATTAAAATTCAAGAAATTGTTGATATTAACGGGCAAAACAAATGGATAATTATCTTATTTATCCCCCATTAATTTATTACTAATTTGTTGTAAGTCAAATAAATCTTTTTATGATCAAATTACTCTTATACCTCTTCACAGTTCACAAGTTAATGCATGTGAAGTCTTCGCCGTTATAAGGGTAAATTTCATCTGAAAAAAATTGTTTGACCTGCATAAGTCAGTTATAAGTCAATCGAGGGTAAATATCAACTTTCATTTTTGTTTTGTCAATATCAAGAAATTTGGTAAATTTTGACTAACGGAGGGACCTACTTGTTAGATAAGAGCAAATCTTAGAGGTATCATATGTAATTTTCAAACTACAGGAGGTCAACATGTAATTACACCAAACCCCAGGGAAAAGGAGTGTAATTATCCAAATAAGATAAGGAATAATTACAGTAACAACCCCTCTATAATTATAGGCAAATTACATAAATTGCCCCCATGGTTTAGATAATCACACTTATTTGCCATGTCAGTAACATTTTATTACATTGAGAAGTTAGTATAATGGAAACATCACTAACAATGGTGTGAGTGTAACACAAACATAGACCGAAGGCATCAAGGGGTAATTGTTCAGACAGTAGCGGGTGTTTCTTTGCGGTTTGGCCATAACTAAGGGGTATAAATCTAATTATCCCAAAAATAACTTTGACTAACTATGCTTGTCCGATGCGAGTATCGTAAATGACCTGCATAGTTTGCCCTCCTTACTTAAACTTAAACTCTTACCTCCGCAACCTTCCTCTGAAACTCAGCTTCCATTTGAGCACGGAATTCAGCAATTTCCTTCTCAGCCTCTTCTTTTGCCTGCTTCAGCCTGGCTTGTTTTGCTGCACAGGAAACCAAAAGGAAATCTATTATTTGCAAGAAACCATTCCATGCAAATTTTATTATTGTGAATAGAGTGCATATAAACCGTTGTCAATTATGAAAAGGTTTCACATTACATTTTCAAGTTAGTGTAATATATTAGCTAGACTACATGAAAGCCCCACATCTTGAGGATGAAGCTCGAGCCTTTTTAAATCTCTACACCAAAACATAAAGTTGAATTGGAGTGGGCAGTATATACTTTGGAAATTGAATGGACATCTCAATTCTGATGCCAACCACATCCTTAACAAACACAAACTGATACTAGAGGTGGGCATTAGTTTCTTATTTGTTTCTTCATGGAAAGAGGTAGCGTTCTTTTTCAAAGTATAAATGGAGAAAATGAAGACATGTTCTTTGCTATAGAAAGAGTGATCACCAGTTCTAGCAGCATTGACAATGTATTGAGCTTCTTGCTCCGCAGCTAACAAGAGTTGGATTCCGTTCTGGCTAGTGCTGGCTGCCATACTGATATATAGAAGCAGACATGCACTGATAAACGACAATATTAACAAAACAGAGAACATAGGGCTTATAGGGGAGTAAATTCCAACACCCATATGATATTGAATGCTTGCTTGACTTTAGATTCATGATAAATATAGTGTTATAAATTTATCTGCATTACATCTTTAAGGTCTAAAACAAGGAAAAAAGAAGTTTTTTCCTGTTTCCTGAAGTCCTAATGTTTGAATATGTTATATGATATGAAGAATACCTTTCAATTTTGTTTCTGAGTACATAAGTAATATTGGTCAATCAAGAGGTAAAATTGTAATTCTGCTCAAGGTAGCCTGGTAACACATCAAAAGGTGGTCTTTGTCAAAACTCAAAAGTACAAACTGATTTATGCCTCGAAATTTTATTTAATTTTCTGCAAGACGGATTAACGTTAGAGCAAACCAAAAGTTGAACTCCAATATAAAGGAGAAATTGAAAATTGTATACTGACAAAAGATGCATGACCTCCTACAACCCCTCACGTCCCCCTTCCATATCTTCCTACCAAACAAATCTTTAGTGTCTTACGCATGCTTGTTTTTTTAGATATTTAGCACTCTTCCCCAGAACTTACCGACTCAACCATCTGAATATGGTTTCCACATGTTTAGGATATTTTCAATGTCAATTGCCCAGGTGTCTACCTGATACAAATGTTATGTAGTTGCTAACTGAATCGGCTGAAATTTTGGCACTAGTTTTATCTTCAAAGCAAAAAGGTTGAAAACTCATTTGAAACCGAAAAACCTACATTGACGTATTAATCCAACATGCTTATTCTTTGACAAAATTAGAAAATGGGACTAGAATTTTTTCGCTTTCACATTAGAGATGCCTAAAGGGGAACCCCGTTCCAAAGCATAAGCTTATACTCAAGAGGCGGAGAGAGGGCTGAAACTTCCATGCATCATAGAAGAACTAAAATGACCAACTAAAGAACTACCATCACGTGTAATTGTTCTATCCTTCTCAGCAAGTAGAATGGCACCTCAATGTACTACTCATAGTTGGGTATTCAAGAATTACCGGTCGAGCTTTGAACCCCATGATTGTAACTTTGAGTAGGAATTTAGTTATATTATAACCTTCACGGGAAGTGTTCCATCCATGGTTAATCCCTTTCCAATCAAATACGTTTAAATGCTCATGTCTGATCAGACCACAACACTGTTTCAACCAAAAATCTCATCCAAGATTCAATCTTTTTGCTACTCAAGAACAAGTACTAAATTATCCCAGTTGGAAACAACAACAGAACAATCAATGTACTCAACCAAGCAATGATCTTCCTGTTCAAATCCCACCACATCCCACAACCAAGATTCTTGGAGCTAATGTCAAGAAAACTCCAACCAATTTCCCATACACGTATATATTTTCTTAAAAGAAAAACCAAAATCACACACACAAACAAAAGAAAAATTCACCCTGGAGGCAGATCAACGAAAGGAGTGTGACCCTTCAACTAAAACCACTTCAAACAAGTAAAAATCAGTCAAATCAAACAAGCAACAAAAGACAGCAGTTAGTCCCACTCAAGCAACCATCATTATACTTTATAGAGAAAAATCAAGAGTTTGGGGTGGGAGGAAAGTGGAAACACATACCTGCACTGCAAAATCGGAGTTTGGTGGTCTGGACAGAAAACGATTGATGAAGACCTTTCCGTTTTATATGATTTTGGAAATTCGCCTTCGCTCTTCGCTCTTCAGTTACGTCCAGAGATTAATATGCTTTTACCAGAGCCACAAAACCTTAAATTCCTATCCTGCCCTTCTTTCTTTGAATTAATTTCTAAATATAAAAAACTTCTAAATTCTAATTATGAAAAGAAATCAAATCAAATAATTCTGTGCCCTGTTTCTGCCTTTAAATATATTTTAAGAATTTAAAGAGTAAATTAAAAAGGGCTTCCAAGAGTTTGCCACAGTTAAAAATATATTCCTTATTATTTAAAAAATTATAAATATTTTCATAAAATTAATGATTGTCTATCATACGACGATTGATTTAAAAAGATATTTATAATTTTTTAATAACAGAAATATTTTTATTATAAAAAATCTTCTGGGAGCCCATTGCAATTTAAGCAAAATTTAAATCACATTTTGAGTAAATATTATATGACTCATTTGAACAAATATGATGAACCAAAATTATGATTTCGTTAAGATTATTGCAAAAGATATAAATTTAATTAAATAAATATTACAAAAGTAAGTAATTATAAAAAGAAATTGATAAGCAATTAAAGTATTAATTAAAACTCGGATAGTTTATTGTTTTTTTAGTCCACAGTAAACAGCAATTAAAGTATAAAAAGATAACTTGTGTTAAAATGTAAATTGTTCGAACATGAAAACAATGTGGAAATTGCACTTTTAGTCCACAGTAAATTGCATTATGATAAATACTAATATTATCATGGCTACTAGTCATTGTTTTCGCAGGTGAGCCCAAAACATTAACCATTGCTAAAAATCATGGCAAATGATTTGGTCATAACAAAAAACATGACATATATTAATTAACCATGGTCAAAACATAAGTTTTTGCATTGATCTTATTCGACTGTAATAGATAGTATTGATTTATTATAATTTTTAAATTGTTGTTATTTATAACGTAGGGAATAATTCATTTTTTTTTGTAGTGTAGTAATCTAGCTTCATAGGTCGCATTCTTATATTGTATTTTTATTATAGATGTCTATCAAATGTAGCCTGAATCTTCTCAGACAAAATCAAAAGAATTTGTGTCCTATTCTTGTAGGAAAATGGAGTAGTTGTTTACTTCATGAAAATTTTACATTAATCTATCACTCAACATTTCTCTAACTGTTGTCTGTATGTTGATATTTTCTTAATCTTTTTTGGTTATAAATTAGTCAATTTAAAGACAAGACCTCCCATTGTGTAACTCTCTCTTGATCAACTTCAAGATGTCATAAACCTGCACTAATACAAATCTGTCATAAAATGATCAGTGACAGAGACAACATAGGAAAATTTTAGTCCAAACTCGATTTTGGTTTAATGCGATCAATAACATAATAAGTGTAATGTACCTCTACCTATTCTATGCGAGGGCGTTGTTCTTTCAAAACGAATCAACCACGTGGCAAGTGCGCCTGTGGTTGGCTTGTTCTTGTGCAATCGAGTTTGAACTCGAATTTCCCGCAACGACACATACTAGCAAAAGAAGTAATTACCTGAAAATAGCTTGAAAAGACTGCTGCATTTCGACTTAGTTCAGTGTATATCGTCTCGAGCAGGCAGAGAAGAGACTCCACTTGATCCCCAAGCAAGTCGACCTGCATAGTTAGAAGTTATTACCGGAAGTTAATGGATAGAAAGACGACTGCCAGTGTGATGACAAGCTTGAAATAAAACAAGACGACTAGAAAAGACATGGCATCATGTTAAGTTGGAGATACCTCAGTTTCAGCTAACTTCAGGTTGTGACATCTTGAAATGAAAGCCTTCTTGTAGAGAAACTTTCTTGTTCTGATCAAAGCCACAGGTTCTGTTAGTGTATCGACTTGACGCTTCAACACGTCCAGCCTGAATTTACATACTAAGAGTCAAAACATTGCCGATGAATTCATGTCATAGTGTAGCATATAACTTCATCCGAGTTACCTCAAACATTTGTTTTCTAGATTCTCATGTAACATGTGCTCAACGTTACCGACTGCTAGTTGAAATTGCATAACGATTGCCAAAACAGTGTCAGATGGGGCCGATGGGCTAAGTTGACCGTCTTCTTGCTGAAGAAACGAGCGAGTTTCTTCATGTTCAATGCTTGAGTCGTCGGGTACATCAAGACT
This sequence comes from Sesamum indicum, assembly GCF_000512975.1. NCBI lineage: Eukaryota > Viridiplantae > Streptophyta > Magnoliopsida > Lamiales > Pedaliaceae > Sesamum > Sesamum indicum. Next base: position 8,411,187 of record NC_026151.1, read on the forward strand.
TTGTTCCAACTCCACCAACAATTCTTTGCTGGTATATAACTGCTGCAGAGCCCTCTCAAGTTTCTCACTCACTGAACCGAACGTACTCTCATCATCAGTTATCAGCCACTCAATGGCGTCCCGCTCATCCATCTCTTCGCAGTTCAAGATCACTAAGCTATTGTTTACACTGTGTTCTTTTATTTCAGAATTCGCTTGTAGCATCAGGTCTTCCTCTGCTTCCAAGCATTTTAACAAAGAATCGAGCTTCTGAATCAAGCTCTCCTCTCCATCAGTCCTGGAACGTGGCGTGCCTTCTTGAAAACTATCAGCATCCAATCTCCTAGAACGAGGAGTGCCTTCTAGATCAGCATCCAATCTTCTAGAACGAGGCGTGCCTTCTTGATCAGCATCCAATCTCCTAGAACGAGGGGTACGTTCTTGAAAATCAAGCTGGTTTAGTGATTCTGATTCTGTTAACCGGACGCACGAATCTTTCACAGCCTCACTAACGACAAACTCATAGATATCTTCCCTGATGAGACTCTCAAAGGCACAAGCATCTTTCTCTGACTTCCATGCTTCAGACATTTCTCTGAACAAAACCATGTAAATCTCCTCCTTTAATAGGCTTCCTATGGACTCTTGAACAAAATTCTTCTTCCACTGCTCAACCGTTTCACGAAAAAAGACGACATATAAATCCTCCCTTACCGTGCTCTCCACGAAATTCAGCAGCATCTGAGACGAACTTGAGCCTTCCAATTCAGCAACAGTCCCGTCACGTTCTTCTGTGCTGTTTATATGACGATCATAGGGACAATTACCAAGTGAGAGTCGACCACTACGACTCCTCATTAGTTTTTCAGTCTTCTCAGCATGCAAAAAAGTACTGATATCTCTCACCATACCGCGAAAAAGAAGCTGGTAAGTGTCTTCTATTACAGTAATCTGAAAGCACAAGCCGTCTCTCTCTTCTTTAACTTTTCCAATATCTTCTTCTAAGCTTTCAACCGAAGTCGGACTTCTGTTAGCTCTTTTTAAATTAGACTTTGGGATCGCCGTCTTCTTCTGAATGCACTTTCTGCAACTGACACCTGTTTGATCAGCAAACTTTCCCTTCCTTCTGGTAAGATTGTCCAACCTTGTGATAGCATCTTGAATTCTTCTCACAAGTCGATTTTTGTCCTCGTCTCTCTTGGTGCAAGACGATGTCCCTTCTCTCTGGAGCACTTCTCTTGTCAGCCAATTCCACTCCTGGCGCTGTTTACGTATGATCAACTCGTGATTCTTGATCATTTTGGCCACATGGTGGCTTCTTTCAACTTCAGTATCCTCCTCAATCAGATTGTCCATGTAAACAATATCCAGTAAAGGCTCACTGCTTGTTCGCTTCAAACTTCCCGGTACACTTGGGCCTTTCACTTTCTCATGTACATCATTTCTAGCAAAGAAATCTTTCAGTTCATGGCACAAGACTCTTATCTCATTAATTAAGTCGAACCAATTATTGTTCAAGAGGCCGACTTTCTTCCTCAGTTCTACATCAAAACTTCCTTGCAGATTGCTTATGAAGCCTTTCACCAAAATCAACTCTACATCTTTCTCTACAGTCCACCTCCATTCTTTCTCCAACAGGAGCACCTCCGCAATCTTCATTCTCCCGAACGCAAGATCCACAGTTTCTTTCAAAATGTCGATATCTGAACTCATCCACCTGATCAGTATGTTCTTATCAGGCCTTGCGAACTCACTCTTGGGATTTACGTCTTCTGTGAAAACAGGACTACCGTTTCGTTCCAGGTCTAAGAATTCAAAGCTGAGATTAGGACTAGAAACACGAGACTTCCTCGTCCTTCGTTCAGTGGTCAATCTTTCTTTCTCATCCTCCAGTTTCCGTTTCATGTTACACAGCTGCTGATCAACTGAGGTTTTCAATCTAAAGATATCCCCTTCTGAAGGCCCACCCTGGACTCCCTGATTGATCATTGGAAAATAATGGATGTCATCGTTCTTGGTTCGTCCAGGCTCGAGCTTCCCATGCAGATAAACTAATTCCATATCTTTCAGTTCTAGTGCACGTCGAAGCTTTAACTCATTCTCTAACCTCTCCGTCAACTCCCTGTCTTTCTCGACTATGAGGTGCTTCATATCTTGGATCCGGCCCTGCAGCCAGTGCCGGATGTCCTTCAAATCCGCCAGGATTTTATCAGAGCTGCTCTCAGGAATGTCAGTCTCCTCTTCAACAATACTCAAACCACCCTCCACTAGGATAGCTGCAAGTTCATAGAATGTTGATCTCTCATGCAAGAACTCAATAGGTCCATCATCGGACTGCAACTTTTCATGAGCTTCATCCATTGCAGATCTCAAAATCCTCATCACAATCGAATCCGACTTTGTTCTGCATTCGATTTGACCAAACAAATCTTCCATGACAACAAGAGAGAGAGATAGAGAGATTCAGCAGTATCAACCTGTTATTCATGCATAATCAAATAATACTTGTGGATCAAATACATCAAAATGGTTGAGAATTTCTCAAGAAACTATAATTAAGCAAGAAGCATCCCCTAAAATGTTGGAAGAGGAGTAGACCAATTCTAAGTTGAAAAGATCCAAAGATCAGGAAAAAATTCGTTATTTATTACACATTGTTTTGTAGCAAAACCTGTCTAACTAACCCTTTCAATGACAAAGACAGGACTACAAATTGGTAGAAAGTTGGTTATGATTTTTTCGTTTAAATCAGTTTAATGTAAGTCGTTGAAAAGTAGAACTATAAATCGAAAACACATTTTTTCAACTTCACTAATAAGCTAATGACCATTTATTAGGAATAATTACACCGCTCTCTCGTTATGTTTGTTGTAATTATACGTGGAGCCCTGTAATTTGAGAAATTATATCTAATACTTCTTACGTTTGTTTATAAATCTCGTCTTTAGTCAAAAGACACTGAATTTGTTTATATTAACAAAAAAAGTTGAATGAAAATCCATATTTATTCCCAATTGATTTATCGTTGACTTATTATAGACCATAGAATTTTTTGCCTGACGAAATTACTATTATATATCTTCACATGTTAATACATGTGAAGATATACATCTTCACTTTTATAAGATAGTTTGATAGAAAAAAACAAAATAAAATTATTTTACCAAATTTAAAAAAAAAAAAGGCGCCAATCAACTCAAACCAAGGGATGGATGGGTATGATTTGGAATCTTGGACAATGAATCAGAATGGATCATGAACAAGAACAACTTATAGACTTATAATTCATCCAGGTATAGTATACTGTTTGGTCTGATGCAACATTATAATCAACACCAACTCAACTTGTTTTAAAATAATAAGTCCAGAAACATTTGCTTCACTATGCTGATGCAGAGACTGGACGCTCGGCCCTAGTCACGAGCCAGTCGACAACGTCCCCAAACACAAGCTCCACATTTTCGTCGGGCTCACCCACCAGCTGGTGCCACATTCCAGGATAGATTCTGAGTGTCTTATCTTTGCTAGCAGCACGGTTGTAGAGCTCCTCTACACATGCTGGGTCACATACAATATCATCACCACCGTGCACAATCAGAAACGGCACATCAACTTCATCAAACTTCCCCTGCACCTCTCTGCACACTCTCAGCAGCTCCTGCGCTGTGGCTGCACGCGGCTTTTGCAAAGGCCTCCTGGGGCTTGCTATTGCCAATTTTCGCTTCCATTCCACCTTTTAGAGAACACCAGTGACAAAATGTATTATGCATCCAAAAAAATTGTCAAAGAATAGAAGACAGATAAGAACTCAAGGGCTATAAAATCTTGTATTCTTTATTCATGTTCAGTGTTCCTAAAATACTACAAAATGACTTCAATTAAACACTTCTTTGCAAAGATGTCGAAATGAAGACTCCTAATCATAGTAGTTCTATGGTAGTTTCAACACTTTCTAATATTAATGCAAGTTAACAACTAGCTGTTCATAAAACTACTAGTCAATAGCTGGAAAAATCTGGCTAGAATTTATGCATTTCGTTGTTTTAGTTACATATCTTGCGCAAATACACCAACGGATTGCTCTTTGATTTTCACATTTGTGCAAGAACAATCAATGTTATACATCACTTCCCTTTGTTTCAGAAAGAAAACATAAGCTAAGAACTTTCAAGAATAACAGAACAGGTTCTTAGCATAAGAACAGTTTCAAATTCTGCTAAGATCAATCGGTGAAATATAATTTACTCATAAATTTGGCCACAAATAGTTGGTAGCAAAATTCAAATTGGGGAGTAAACAAATATTTGCTTTCTTGCTAAACTAAATAAATTCATGAGATTAGGGTGAATTCAAATTCCAAGGGATCCTAACTCAGTCAGTCAAACTAAGAACAAGATTATACTGCTACAATCACATCAAATAAGAAATTTTTACCTTGAAGGAAACATCAGGCAAGGAGCCGCGTGTAGGCACCACGCACCAAGTGGGAATCAAGAACGCTGCAATGGCAAGGAAATGCTCCAGCGGCCATGGCGGCTTAAACTTATCACTGATCCCACACATCGCCCCGTTCAGAACGACACCATCAAACCTCCTCTCCGGCACAAGCCCTTCACGGCGGAGCGTGATAAGCAGAGCGATAGCTCCTCCCAGCGACTCGGCATACAGAAACGCCGGTAAATCCGGCGGATACTTGGCACGAAACCCATTGAAGAACAAAATACACTCATCCACAACGAGATTCATGTCCGGCAAATGGGCGACCAGCCCCTCCGAAAATCCGTGGCCCATGTGGTCTATCGCGCAGACGGCGAAGCCGTGTTTGGCCAAATGGACGGCCGTGAGCTGCACGAACCAGCTGGACTCGCCGGTGAAGCCGTGCACCACGCACACGATGCCTTTCAGGGGCCCTGCGGGTTCTTGCGGAGCCCACCACTGCGTGAAGAGCCTGAGGTTGAGTTTCTTGCTGGTGATGTAGTCGGAGGCGTGGATTACTGAGTGGCGAGCGTAGAATTCTTCGGCACCCACCTCCCCAAATGGGCTGGTCTCGTTTGCTTCCGCTACTGGGTGCTTGTACTTGGCCATTCTTTTCTGGTCTCCGTAGACAGAATCCGCCGGGGTGGAAGGAATTAGCGGCGGAGAGGGGCGGAGATAGCTAAGCTAGGGTGGTGAGAATGGCGATGAATGCATTTATTGTTTGTTGTTGGCGGGTAGGATTTAGCTGCGGCCATTATCGACGCGCGGTTGGCGTGTTTTCTCAATATATTATTGGCTAAAAGGGAATTTGCACTTTGCACCTTCGGAATAATTTACATATTGGGTCCTTGAAAACAAAAAATTAGCATTTGAATCCTCATTTTTTGATAATTAGTTTTTGCTGTCCAACCCACTTTTTCTTTTTAAATTTTTAGACAAACTTAACATTTTTTTTTAATAATAACTATTGAAATATTTTTGAAAAAATTAGATTGCCCTTATAATTATTTTCCAACAAAATAGATTGACTTTTTATTCGGAAGTTGTTTCAAAAGTAAATATAAATTAATTTTTTAAAAAGATAAAAAATTAAGATGAATTTAATAATTTTACTATGACATAAAGCGTGTGACTGAATTATTTTAATAATTATTTCATTTATGTCAAGTTATTTCCACTACAAAAACTGAGAGATTCCATGACTCAAACAACAAAATTCCCAAACTTAGATGAAAGAAAGATTAAGAAAAGAAAAGAAAAGAAAAAGAAAAAGCAAGAACAACTGACTTCTCCTGCACATAACAAGAAAGAACACAAGACATATGAATGAACGAGAAATGTGGTTTTCAAGTTCAAACAGGGGGATTGATGTAGCAAGAAGGGGTGGGAGGAATGGGCTAGTTGCAGTAGCCATTGAGAGGGATAAGCATAGCCAAGAAGCACTCAAATGGGCCATTGAGAATCTCCTCTCCAAAGGCCAGACTGTCATTCTCATTCATGACGTTCATAGGTCGTTTGCAGCTTCTCGTACGTAAATAATATGATATTGTGCTGATGTGATATGATTTCTCGTGATGTTGTGTTGAGCGCCCAGCGAGAACAAGTCATTTTGAATGCACAAGGTCTATGTCCAATTGATTTAAGGTCACATGAAGATGTCTTGTACATTTTAAGAATTTGATCACTTTAACATGTCTCTCCCAAAGTTGATAGAGTGGTTATGTATCTATCTCTAACATGCGATGTGTCTTAAAACCATAGATATGATTGTTTTTCATGCAACTGATGGAGGGAACAGTGCTTTGTAATGTATGTTGGATGATATCTATGTTCAAACATCTGCAAGATACAATTTCTTGCATTAGAGTTCTGTCCTGAATGCCTTGATTTTGATTTAACTATGCTGATGCTGCCGGCAACAACTCTGTCATTCGCAATGTTGATGGAGCTGCATATGCTCAAAAACAAGTGCTGGAAAAGAGGACAAAAGAGCTACTCCTCACCTTTCATTGCTTCTGTACTCGCGAGATGTAAGCTCAGATGATATTCCCCTTTTTCATTCTTCGTCAGATGCTGGTTGAACATTGACGCATTTTTCAGCAATGTAAGGATATGATGGTCTTCCGTTCTATTCTTTTCTCAAAATGCAACTCTTTTTCAACAGATAAATTGCTTTCATGTGGTTCTGGAGGACATAGACATAGCAAAGGCGATAACAGAATACGTCTCCCAGGCTGCAATAGAAGACCTGGTTCTTGGCACCTCACATCAAGGCTTTATCAAGTGATTCTCCCACTACTTTTTTTCTAGTGTTTCTTCTCATGCCACATCTATATCAACGTCAAGATAGGTCAAATACTGTTTTGTAACACGTTTTCGACTAGTTTGTAAATAGTGCTCTTGTGGGGCAGAAGATTGAAGATGGTAGACGTACCTACAAGCGTATCAAAGGAGCACCCGACTTCTGCACTGTCTATGTTATATCAAAGATGAAGATCTCCTCTGTCAAGAATGCTTCTCGTCCAGCACTGTTCACATAGCCTCTGAAAACTCAAGTACAGCAGATGGAGGAGCAGGCTAAAGGTACTAGTTCAACTCCTGAAGCACTTAACAAGAGCACACCAAGTATGGAAAGTTCGGCTTCGTTTAAGGACATGTGATGCTTCCATTTTGTTTTTCCACAGCTGTTCACACTGTGATTCGGCCAACTTCCTAATGCGGAAATTCTGTTGTGCAGGTGGAGAAAAGACACCATCGCTGCACAGGGCTGCAGTTGATGACACAATCCAATCAAGTAAGTTGCCTGTAGGCTTGAGAACAGCAAGCTGGCTCGAGCACATTGACAGTCATGTTGGTAATACATGTTACCTTATTTCTCACAGGCTGACGATAAAAATACTATGCAGGTCACCGTTTTCAAGGGGAAGAGAGTACCCTTGGAAGTTGCTTGGTGATTTCTCTGAATCTGATAGTGATTCATTCATGAGCTTAGACAGGCCGAGCACGGATAGGATAAGCGTGGATCACATTTCCAGGGTACTCTTCGACAGCTTTGATTCAGGTTGAACGCCACGAATCTCAACCACAAGTAGCTTTGGATCAATGCGGTCAGGCAACAGGGGGAGTGGATTTTCTTTCACTGATTTTTCATTGTCGTCTGTTGAAAGCGTAAGGACATTACCTATCTTTACGACAAAAGATGTCTTAACTCTTAAGAGACGGAACCATGCTAATTTTTACAATCTTTGTGCTTGTTTGATGTTGTTATATTCTTGTAATTATAGAATCCAAAGGGTAAAGTCAGTAATTACACTAACTTCTAGCAGATGTCATTCTAGTTACCTTTATAAATTAAAAGCCTCATCATCTGGAGTTGTATAGCTGATGTCCGCTCCAACATGTCACTTGAAAAATGCAGGATGATGTGGAAGCTGAAATGAGATGGCTAAAGCTTGAGCTGCAGAGGACTATGGAGATGTATAGCACTGCCTGTAAGGAAGCTATAACAGCAAAACAGAAGGTAAAAGGACCAAACACCATATGGTTTCTGAGAATTTGCATCATCCCGCATGATTTCTAGCAATATAGATACTTACACAGGCTGTGGAGCTCAATCGTTGGAGGATGGAAGAAGAACAACGACTAGAAGAATCTCGGCTGGCTAAGGAATCAGCACAACTGACCATTGAACATGAGAAGGCGAAGTACAGAGCAGCCATCAAGAGTGCTCAAGCAGCTCAGAGAATAGCAGAACTGGAGTGCCAAAAGAGAGTAAATGCTGAGATGAGAGCTCTTGAGGAGGTGGAGGAGAAGGCATTCAGCTTATCATCATTGAGATACAGAAGATACTCCATTGATGAGATTGAACAGGCAACTCAGTATTTCTCAGAGGTCCAGGTAAGTTGGAGAAGGCGGTTATGGTCCTGTTTATAAGTGTCACCTTGATCAAATGCCGGTTGCAGTTAAGGTCCTGCGGCTTGATGCTGCTCAAGGAAGAGCGCAATTTAATCAAGAGGTAAGGTTAAACAAAGCTGGTATTGCATATAACTTGAGGACACTGGTCCACTATGCAAGAATGAGTGTCTCTTCACAAACCATTGGAGAATAAACTAATGCAGGTTGAAGTGCTTAGTTGCATGAGACATCCCAATATGGTGCTACTGCTTGGAGCATGCCCAGAGCACGGTTGTCTAGTCTACGAATACATGGCCAACAGCAGCCTGGAGGATTGTCGCTTCAGGAGAGGCAACACACGTGCCCTTTCATGGCAACTCTGATACAGAATCGCTGCAGAGATCGCAACATGCCTACATTTTCTTCACCAAACAAAGCCGGAACCATTAGTCCACCGTGACCTTAAACCAGCAAACATTCCGCTTGACCAGAACTACGTGAGCAAAATCAGTGACATCGGTCTGGCAAGGCTCGTCCCTCCATCCGTAGCGTAGCCGATGATGTAACACAGTACTGGATGACATCAGCTGCTGCAACGTTCTGCTATATCGATCCTGTGTATCAGCAAACAGGCATGCTTTGGAGTGAAGTCCGACGTTGATGAGGCCTTGGCTTTTGCAAGACTGGCTCTGTAATGTTCTGAGCTGAGGAGGAGAGACAGGCTGGATCTTGGAAAGATCGTTCTACCAGAGCTGAACAGATTGAGAGATTTTGGTGATGAAAACATGAGCCAGTTTCTGTAAGTGGCACTTTTGCAGCATCCCAAATTCACAACTCTGCTTTTACAGATACTAAGGTCTGTCCCTGAGAACAACATAAAAGACTTCAAACAATGCTTGAGTGATCATAAAATGATCTAAAAACAACTCAAACGATCTGGAAATTCTTGTGCAGGTAGACAAGAGCGAACCTAAATCATAAATACACTGATTCCATGGGCTGTACATCTCTGCTAGAAGACCAGTCAGGTATTTTGAAGAACAACCTGCAAAACTAGAATTTCTGCAATGAAAACACAATTGGTCCCTCTCTAACGTATGGTTCATTTGTCTTTTTATCTTGCAGAAACTACTGAATAAGCAGCAAGCTAGTGCAGAAAGTAGGGTAATAGAAGAAATGAGCTCGGGATAAATGCTCTGAAGCTCATCATAGTGATTTTTGTCGATCCTTACATGTACGGTATCTCGCTTGCCTGTGTTCAGGCAACATGAACATGACGTAAAATTTTCTGCCATCATGACCAACGGCAGAACTATGTATATTATGTACTTCGAACTCCAGAACCTGACATGCATATTCAGTGATAAGGGAAACTCAAAAATGTGCTTTCAATTATGGTGGAGTCTTCAACTGCTTGGTTAGTGACAATCTGGTTTTAGAGTGTAGTCAAATTACCACTACATTCTCTTGGCTGCCCTCTTGCTCCTTTTACTTTCCTCAACAGATCACATCATCTATTTGACTGACTTGGCATTCTTTGTCCCTTCTGTTTAGGAAAGTTGTTGGTGACTCCTAAAGTCCAAGTTGAGTTCTGAAATGATCACACCCCATCATGTGCAAACCCATGAGTCTGCCAAAATGGAGGGTACGGTCCCAAGAGTGTTAAAAAATGACCAACATACATACGACATTTATTTAGAAGATCTCCTTTGAGAAACAAAAGCGGATATGGATTATCTTAAAATCACATGTTAGTGAACAAAATAAGGTTAATGCCCTTCAGTTAGATAAATACACAAGGTTACATGATCATACATGTCATAATGTCAGGCAACAGCTGAGAGATGGGAAAAGAAACAAATAATCCTTGTTTACATAAGCTGAATCAGTCACAAAAATATAAATATATAAGAAAACTAAGAGATATCTCTAGCTTGTTTACTCTTTCCTGAAACTATCTTCTCCTTCAGAGCATTCCAAAAGGAAGGTATGGCAACATCATCAGGAACTTCCTTGAATGACGGCAGGTAATTCACGTCCACGATGACATGGTCGCCGGTGCCTTCCTGAACCTGGTGTTTATGAAAATGAAAGCACTGTGGATAAAACATCTGGAAGCCAGAGATGCATCAAATGGTGCTGGAAATAGTTGAGATACATGAACCATTTTGCGAGCTTAACAGTATGCTAATGTTAATCTCCATTTCATGTTATTTTGCAGTTAGATATTTATTTGTATGATTTAATGCTGAAAGATTTATATATTCTTAGGTTCATGTCCAAAAGTTTTGAATTGGAGCTCTGCTTTACCCGATTCAGTAGCTTTTAATGGAATTAAAGCTGGTTAACCCATGGGAAACTGTTTCTAGAAGCATCAGAAAGTTCCTGACTCATTTGGCATGGTTACAGCAAATTCAGTGTTTGGGTTGTCAAAGAGAAAGGGATCACATCCTAAAATCTGCTTTAAGGGAAAACATGAATGCTTTCATTAAATGCAAGCCTCGAACTATTGCAAATATTAATTCATTGTGATTATTCTCCTGCACTAGAGCTCTTCTGAAACTGATAATGCCACCCAACCCACTCCTAGGCTACATTTGGATTGATGAATTTGGACTTGAGGTCCTGAGGGAAGGATTTCTCACATGACTCCATATTAAAAGAATTGGAAATCTATCAATATCAACAAAACATAGTTCAAATTTAGACGTAAAGGATTTGAAATCCTTTAAATTTCAAATAATCCAAACAAATTAAAAGATTTATGACTAGATTTAAGATCCATAACTCAGATTCATCGATCCAAATGTAGAGCTAGAGATTTCATACGATATATTTTCTCATGTTTCTAGTTTCCAGTTTTTCAGGTTGGTTTTATATAT
>NC_026151.1:8422427-8432030 GCF_000512975.1 Sesamum indicum
ATATATATATATTATATATATATATATATTATATATATATATATTATATATATATATATTATATATATATATATTTACAAGTATCTGCAAAGGCTAATTCTTTCATTCAGGGACAAATCGGATACAGTTAACTTGTTATACACAAAGAATACAAGAAATTACTCACAACGACATCAAAGCCGAATATGGTAAGGTCAAGCGTTCTTCTGAGCCAATCGGCAGCCCGGTTGACAAGCTCCAAATCAATCTGATGCTCATCTCCATTGGGTTGAGTTTTAGCAACAGGAAGAGACTTTAGGCTGCAAAACATAGAGCTTATTTTTTTTTATGAACGACATATTAGGAGAAAATGGAGTATTAATCACGTAATAGGAAGGTCGAGGAGAAGGGAAACATGAAATGCCTGTCAAAGTGTAAAGGTTTCAGTCCCTCTTCTGCAAATAAAGTCAGCAAGGTATCCGCATTAGGAATAGACTTCTTGACAGCATAAAAGATCTTGCTGCCCAAGGCATAGAATTTGTAAAGCAAAGATGAATGATCAACATATTCCTGCAAATAAATTTCATTTCAGAGTTCACTTCTCCCAGGAAGACAGTACAACCAGCAGAAGATAATCCAGTAGATGAACTGCAAAATCTTTGACAATAAAGTTATCATATTATATTCAAACCCAGACAATCAGGATCATATTCTGCCAACATTATGACAGCTTGTATATTTTGGGCCTACTAGCCCCACAACGCATAATCAATATCAGAGCAGGAACACAACATTATTTCACAATCTTATTATGTAGGAGTAAGAGAATAAAACATATTTTATTGACCTCTCTACTAAAAATGAAAGTAGACATCAGAAACCGTCTATCTGCTCTTTCCAAGCAAGAAGATGGCAACCATCTAACTGAGAGATACCCAAACTAGTATCACATCGCAGGTAAGACCTCTATTTAACAAAACTCAGAATATGCAAATCGCCTGACCTGCACGACTACTGGAAGAGGAACATTGAGATCCTTGTAATGATCCATCTTAAAGACAATCGCCTGAAACCACATATAACAACGCAACATCTAAATAGGTATTTATGAAAGTTTCCAGTGAACTAAAACGTAGAAGTTATTCTTCCATTAACATAGCAGAATCACCAGAACATAGCAGTATTAATAATAATGTAGAGCGACTAAAGAATGTGAAGGAAGAAAAGATGAAAAGGGAAAGCTGATGGTGCTCACTGCTGCTGTGAAAGTGACAAGCAGATAAAGAAAGACAAGAGAGAGGGTGGATAAACAAAAATTATATGCAAATTTTTCCAGGTAAATTGGATGGCCTCTTTACATTCACAACAGATCTGTATATTTTGATTTGATTGCTTCACAAAAGTATCATTGTTCCTATAACTAAATAATCAGTACTCTCTCTGTCTGTGCATGCTTGTCTTCATGTTTTTCTTTTCATAGTTTGGCTATCAATTGTCTCCTTCCCCTAATGGAGATCAGGATACAAAGCACTTTAATAAAGGTCACTCAAGTAAAAGTAACCGTTCCAACACTTGGCAATTACTTCATTCAGGGCCATAACAAACCAAACTCTTAATCCCATATGGCAAAATGTAAACTGACCACAAGGTCCACAACCAGAAATAAGAACAAGGGTTGAAATAACTACAGGAGGAGGATGAATGAGCATGACTTGGATTTAAATAGTTGCAAAGGCAATATCTTAGTATAAAACAGTCAGATTCTCTGGACTGAATTCAAGGGGCAAGCAGGTTCTTATCACAAGGAGCAGATGTGCTACAAGGAGAAAATGAGAAAATTTTATTATAGGAGATAACAAAAGTTACAGCCAAAGAATGAAAGCATTGAAAAATCAAAATTAAATAGTATAGTTTATCCTTTAGTTTCTGAACTTGAAAAGTAAAGATTTTGAAAGACTTGATTATGATGAATATTTCATGAAATCCACATACCATACTGTGAGCATCAGATACACCGCAAGCAACTTGAGGTTTCACTATACTTGGTAGAGACAACTTTGCTTCTGCTAGCCTTTGCTCCAAACCAAGCTTATCAAAGCTGTCAACCTGCAGGCTGATGTTCAACTGTAACTGAAATGCTATGTAGCTTTATAAGTTTTGAAAGGATGATTAGATAAAGACCGCAAAGAATGAAATTTGATCCACTCCATTTCTTTCATTCCTATCAGTCTAAATCGTGAGCTCCTATTCTAAAGTATGTCCAAAGAAATACTTAACAGTTTTAACGATTTACATTCTTTCACCAACTCTGATCTTAGTGATGTTTTAATCAGTAACATGTATGTGAAAGAAATATAATACATGCTGCATTTAGACTCAATTTGAATCCAATAGTAGTAAAAAGAACAACTACAAAGTTCTTTCTTAATCAGTAATTCCAAACCAATCACAATAAAGATGTAACATAGGATAATTGACCTTCAGAAAATGGGGGCCCCTGATCTTACAACCACCTGGAATGTTGAGTTCTGCCAAGCCAATTAAAATCTGCTGGATTTTCAGCCGATCCAACACAGGCAATATGTTGTTAAATGGGTCAATTACACAACAATCCAGCTGGCATTTGACATACCTGCAAAGCACGACTGAGTATATCTTACTAAAAGTTTTAGATCATAAGACATAGTTTGGAACTAAACACAAAAAAGTGTCTCCCCACACTCCTCATCGTGTTTGTTAAAATTTTCTATTCTGTTCAGTTACTTCTGGTAACTTGCAGAGTGTATAAAAAGAAGTGGCAGTGAGAAAAGGTGGGTGCAGCAGCAGCACATATTTTATTGCCTGGGTGAAATTTCATGATCTATCCAGAAAAAAAAGGAAGAAAAAGATAAACAGGACAAAATACAAATCTTCTCTGAAATTAATTTAAAAGAAAAAGAAGGCCTTCGCTTATATCCACGGGGAACCATATATAATAAAAAGTCATCAGAGGAATCCTGTAGCCATATACTATGAAAGTATATTCACCATAATGCCTTCAGCATACTAGGGCGTCTCAGAACATAACCGTTTGCATATAGATCATGCATAAAAATATGTTTTCTCCAAAAAGAACCAAAATAAGATAGGCTGGCATGACTTTGAATGGCTTAAATCTCAGAAAACTTAAACTAAACTTGCTCAAGTAAAAGCTCTCCATTCATCTGAGATTTCAAATTGAAAAATTATCCAACAATCAGTGGTAGAACAGGATGCTAGAGACGGAATAAAGATTGTCATTTGGCTAACCAGAGAAATGAAATCAAGATGCAGGCAATTCGTACATGCTTCACAAAATAATTCCCAATGACAAATAGACAGCATCTACGAATGCTAATTAAGTAGAATGTTCGAAGTTACCTTTGCAACTCCTGCAGATTTCGTGTAAAAGTAACTCTGTCACTGGATTCTGAAGAACTAACCATGTCAACAGCCAAAATCTCATCTGTTGCCTTGTGAAGAACAGCATCAACTAGTTGCAACTGAGATGATATGGGAAGTTCATAGTTAAGGGGCAAAAAGATCAGCCCATTTTGTGTTGGACGCAAGGGAAAGGCGCCCCTCTGCAAAACATGCGGTAATGTAAGAATCTCTGATATCTTGTAAGAAACTCATTGATCATGTTCAGTCATAGATGTTGCTCATAGCAGAGTGCACAAGCTAAAACTCAGCAACTTACATAATAATTAAAAAAAAAAAAAAAATTCTCATGCCAAAAATTATGTAAAAGCAATAATAGCAGTATACCCCACAAACCTTAGGTTTATTAATAATGACAAGAGAAGATCGCAATACAGCAAACTGACATGATTAAAACAACATATGGATAGTGCAGAATTTTAATTTATTTGTTTCAGCATGTCTGAGTTATGATGCCAAAGATCCATCTTCAATTTAAAACTGTAATGCTTCTTGGAAGATCAATATTTTGGGCTGATACATCTAACCCAATGCTCAAATTTTTTGGTTGTCAAAATAAAAAGATGATATATCTCATTAAGTTGTAACTCAAAAATAATGAACCTATCGCCAAAAAAGTCGAGATTCTCCTCAAAGTTTCAAAAGAGACCATTAAAGTTGTGGCTGATGGAATAAAAATACCACCCCTCAATCGCACAACTAATCCCTCATTTACTTTTTTCAGATGGAATTACCTTTGCAAAATCTTCTTCACGAGAAGGCTTCATTGCATATCCAACTGTCAAGACCTCCTTACCCATAGCCTGTGTGCCAAAATAAAACAAATTAGATAACTGTTTAAGGCTGTCGGGTGAACCACATTTTCCAGAGATCTACAAACAAGCAGGCATTAGAGAATGCGATGAATTATCTAAATGGCTGTTCTGTGGAAGAAAGACATTTCGCAAAGCAACTTTAAAAGTGTATATTTGTACAGGTTAATTAAAGGTTCACGATTTAAAGATGAAAATGTCACATTTCCTAACGTATTGAGCCCAAACACATTATAAATATTCGACATATATAGCTTATCCAGGGTGAACCTGACAGCTTTGGGTCAAACACTGCAATATGCACCTTTACATAAAATTTCATATCGAGGTCTAAAGAAACTACAGACAAACTTTAATTCTGTTTATGTAAAACAGGCAAAACTCGAGAAACCACATTGAATGATAAAGGTTATGCCATATGAAAAAGGAACAACCACACACCTTCTTATTCCAATGGCAGATCAACAAAGGCAGCTCCTCAAGTTTGTGAATAAATATCCTTGACATCCCAGTTGCAAAAACATACTCAGCATCTGTGATGAAAGTACAAGTCACTTTAGCAGAGTACAAATCTTCTACAGCTTGATGAAGCCAAGATTTTCCAAACATGACATCCTAAACAAATAGCATACATGAAAAGAATAAATAATCTTAAGAGAACAATGAGACTACAATTATTATCCACATATAGAAGGTAGTAAGGCTTACCATTGGATGGTTTTCCTTCAGCAGATCCTGCAAAATAGACAAAAACATACAAGATGGTAAAGAATAATCCTTAAAAACCTGAGATGGGCTCGATAAGATACATTTGTAATTTGTTTCTATGCATTCGATCACTAAATAGCTATAACAATCTTTTGTTTTCATTTTATGGGAGATCATAACAGCTTATGATTATTGGTGATTGCATCCATGACGATATGGTGGCAAATCACTCACAGTTGGAAGATATGACAAACCACTCACATTTGGAAGATATAGCAAATCACGAATTGGATGACAACTAGAGTAAGGCTTACCAACTATAACCTTCAACCAGCCAGAACAATCTGCTTTGTGATAGAAGTCCTCTCTGCAACTGGAAACTACATGAACAAAACTTCCTCCTTTGTCCTCCCAAATTCGAGCAACCTCACTTGAAACATTAGCCTCTGGTGACAAGCACAAGATACTGCACGAGTAGGTTCTAGACATCTCCTGAAGAAAACTTTCCTGAAAAAAATAAAATTAATGTTAAGACTCATTGTTCAAATATTATTTTGCGATTTGTATTATGAAGACACGTGATGTCACCAACAATATATTTCATTATACATATTCTACAAGAAATGGAATCCAAGGGCGTTATAAAATTCAATGCATATACCATGAAATGGCTTGTTTGACTGTGAAACACATAATTTCAGCATATAATCAGAAATCATCAAAGTACACAGAGTCGTTCTAGAAATGCTCTTCTCAAACGCCCATGCTTCCACCCAGATTAGTTGGCTTGCGAAATGCTAGAATGCAAAACTGGTAACTGATGTTGCATCCATGTTGAGCTTAATATATCAAAAAGACGCTATTATAACCATGAAGATCAAGACTCCAGTTGGAACGAGAACTTTGATGTTAGGGAATAAAAGGCAAGACGGGGACAAAATGTAGACATAAGATGATAGCTCTTAATTTTGAGGGTTGTTGAGCTTCCCATATTACAATTGCTAAACCAATAAAAATTTTAAGATCTAACAATCTATAAAGTTTTTTGTTTCCAGGAATATAGATGAAATGTTGAGTGAAAAATATCGGATAACCTCAGATATGAACTCTGAGAAGCTGACCTCCCAGCTTGAAACTATGGCTAATCACTGACCAACATATTATACCTTGAGGGCATTCTATGTCTTGATCACTTTTACAAACTTACCATCTTCCGTTTAGCTAATTATTACAAATTCTTGATGCTGCATGGGCTTACGATCACCTCTTTTTCTTTTTCTTTTTTTTTTTTTATAAAGGCTTACAATCAACTTTCTGACAGCAATGAAAGAGCAGATAGAACTTGACTACTACGCTAAACTCGGGGTTGGATCATCAGCAACAAAGTTGGTGCATTACAAAGCACCTATTCAGTTTGTTATAGCTCCTAGGCTCCTCCGTTGCATACAAACCTCACACATAGTTAGAAGTTCCAGACAGATATAGTGACAATATAACTAACTCTTGTTTTGCAAAAAGTAATAAGCCATTAACCACATGATTCAGTCACAAATACAATTGGCCTAGTTTATGTCCTATCCTATGTAAACTGCAAAATTTTAGTGCATCTGTTCTGACACAGAACCACTTACTAAATTTGGCAAGTCAGATCAAGAACTTCACACAGATACCGTGTTTAAACATTCTGTTGTAAAATAAAAACTTTACAAAGCGAAAAATTCCTTCAACATAAGATACTCTAACATGAAACATAGAACTAAAACCTCAATATATTGATAGTCTTAGGAAACTAATCAGGTGAAAATCCTGTTTTGAGAATTTCTGGGAAACTCAAAGTTAAAAATTAGTTATGCTGGCTAGCATATTTCGTTCATATATTCACTATGTTTCCAAAACATATAACCTATCTGATCATAAACTAGATTAGCAGAAAACAATCCCCTTTCATATAGCATACGATAAAGGAAAACTTACCTTCGAACTTGAAAGACCCTGCTCATGAGATATTCCCTGCAAAAATTTGTTCAAAACTAATCTATATCAAAAGCAAATAGTAACAGCCAAAGATCTTACTGTCCCACTAACATATAAAAAGCATTATGTAACTTTTCTATTGCACAGCCCACAAATGGTCACATAATCTATATGCTTCACACTATTCGTCTCCTCACCATGCAGAAAATATTAACAATTGGAAAAACTAATAAATGTCATCTTCTTTAGGTTTTGAATCCAACAATGTTTACCTATGGTGAACCAAACTGCTTCCCTTTCATATTCATTCAGGGCAAGTACTTAATATTTGGAGATCCAAGAAATATAGAAGCTTGAATCTCACTGGTCCCCCTATAACAGTTGCTTCGCCACAGACATCACAAGCAAAGATACTCTATGAACCGTCAAGTGAATATAGCATGATTAGTTCAAGATATAAAATAGACTTGTAACTTCAAATTTCCTGCCTGAAAGATCAGCCAAAAGCTTCTCCTATTGGCATATGATTAGGGTCTCAAAATTCAAATTCTCATTAGCCATAATTTCCAAGACCCAAAGTACCTCTACTCAAATCATCAAAAGCATACCAACCCAACAATCAAGCAATTTATTCACTGATTTTCTACGCAAAAAAAAAAAAAAAAAGATTGACATACATAAATCAACATCAACGGCATACAAATAGTGATGCTGGTCTTAAGAAACAAGGAAAAACCTTACAGTTGGGATATTTGAGTAGCGCAGCCTGCGGAGCAGATAATCGGCACCCGGGCTGAGGCCGATGTCTCCATTGACATCAGCAGCAGCGGACCTCAATAGTACAGAGGAGTCCAGTAGAATCCCTCGTACTCCATCCATTTTTTTGCTCTATAGTCGGTATGTGTGTGAAATTTCTAGTGTACGATGCGTGTGCATGCAGAGACTTGTTCTTCCTTTCGTTCCGCAAGTGCTGAAGGAACATTACAAGGTCCTTTCAGTATCAATCACGCTGCATTCAGTGCATCGCGACAATGCCCCAACATCACAATGCGTGCCTCTGAGGCAGACACCGAATCTCGTGAGGTGTCTTTTTATATTTTCCCAGGGTGAAAGTGAAATGGTGAGAATTTCTTCTTTTTTTTAAGTAAATTTTAATTTACATAATTATAAATATCTCTTATTATTTAAAAAATTATATCCTTATAATAAAAAAAAAGAAAAAAAAATACAAATATTCCTTGCATTTGATGAAATTATATCATTTTTTTAATGAAATTCTCAACTTTACCCTAACAAACATTTTTCTTTTTTTTGCAAAAAATCAAATAATTGTAAAAGATAGGATGGGAAATTTTTAAAAGTTATATAAAAAACTATCTACTTAATTCGTAAAAATTTAGTAAAATTATAATTCATAATCCACAAAAATATTGATAAAAATCTAACGGAAACTAATGAATTTAATTAGTTGTTAGAAGGTCGTTAAAATTAAAAGTATTAATATTTTTTTAAATAATAATAAATGCGCATTTTTAGCTATATCAAATCTCAATATACTCATTGTAATTTATTCCTTTTTTTATCTGTGTGATTTATTAAATTATGCAATATATTTAAATTTAAAGGTTGGTCTCTTTAATTAATTACTTATATCTATATTTTTTGGTTCATATGTATTTATAGCTATTCTTTTTTATCGGTTATAAAATTCATTTTTTATTTTTTCATATTTTATTTAATTCAATGAAATATAATAAAAATTCTACTTATCATTAGTCTATAGTATACTTTGATTGCTAGTGAAAAGTTCAAAAAAGAATAGAAGGGTAAAAAGTAAAATTATTTTTAAGTACATTTTTTTTTTTTCCGAATCAAATCAAGCTTAGGTTGAGCCTAGAAGCTTATTGAAAAAAAAAAATTATTTACGTTCGATTTGTTAAGTTTAATGGATCAAATTCAAATGAGTTTTTATCCATCAAATATCGACTACTTTGATTTAGTTTGTAGTTGCAGCCTTTAGCCCATAATGACAAACAAGCCTTTATTAATAAGTAAATTAAATATACAGAAAAAATGGATAATTACACTCATTTTCATAAGGTTTGGTGTAAATACATGTAGACCCTTTGCGGTTTAAAAAATTAAATTTAGTATTCGTAAAATTTATTTTCGTCTAACAAATAAGTCCCCCATTAATCCAAAATCACCAAATTTGCTAATATTAACAAGAAAAAAATGGATATAAATTTATATTTTATCCATGATTAACTTATTACTAATCAAATATTTTATTTATGTCCAGACTATCTTTATATATCTTCAACCATTAATACATGTAACCGTTATAATAATAGTTTAGCTGAAAAAATTTATTTGACTTGCAATAAGTCAATTGAAGCTAGATATCAATTTTCATTCGATTATTATTGATGCGTGCGATTTTAGCACGAGTTCATAATCCTTGATCTTTTAGATGGATCTGGGCTGCTTGGGTAAGAATTCATGAGAATAAGGACCTACAAAATAAAGAGTTAGCACTTCGATGCTTAAATTACTCTCAAACTTAAGGAATATAAAAGAAGGAATGAAAATGATAAATTATGATAAAGCTAAGAATTTAATATACAAGAGCACGATTTTGATGCAACAGAATAGCAGCCAGAGAAAAGTT
>NC_026151.1:8432151-8441617 GCF_000512975.1 Sesamum indicum
TCGCGGGTGCGGGGGCGGGGGGGGGGGGGGGGGGGTTTAAGGGGGGGTACCCTCTCTATTTATAGAGGAGGAGTTCCGCAGCGATAGGAGTCCTGCCGAGGGGTATCCGCCAGCTTCAGTGAGAAAAGTGGGATCCTGTACCTCATTATTCGTTGCTTGAACCTCAAGTCTCCGACTACAGGGGATTCTTTGTTTGTGTCATCCTCCACCTGGCGAGGAGTCCTGTAGGATGAAGAGCTCCTCCTCTTGAGGACACATTATTTCTTATTAGTTAGCTTTGGGTGCTTTCGAGTTGGGCTCTTTCCTTTGGGCCAAATCTGACAAAGTTGACTTGCTTTCTTGATTGGGCTTTGATGCAGCGAGGGGGTCCTTTGGGCTGAGCCTGATGGACCCTTTCGTTGGGCTAAGCTGAATCGTAGGGGGTCCTTTTCTTGGGTTGAGTGTAATGACTTGGACAACTGCCTTCTTCATGGACTGGTGGATCTTCGCCTAGGCTTGGTACTTCATCTTGGACCAATTTTTTTTGGACCGTCCCCATAAATTATTTTTAATAATATCAATAAATTAAGTAAATTATGACTAATAAAATAATCTATTTATTAAATAAAAATAAATTTTAGATGTATTAAATATAATTTTTAAACAAGACGAGTGTATATAACAAATCTCGGAGAAAGAGAGTTTAATTATTCCTAAAGACAAAGAAATATGATTGATAATTGGAAATTCCCACCGTTGGTTGAGCGCATCATTAACTACTCCAACAGCTATAACCAGTCAGTTCCGACCCAGATCCGAAGATTAGCTCTCCACGGATCCGACCCGTTTGCCATCAAACTCGCTCAATATTCGCTGTTGATGCCAATTGAAAAGGCGTTCATTCTTCTCGTCGGCAGTTCGGATTTCGGCAGCGGAAAAGTTAGATTATCAGCGTGTTGAAACTGCGCAACTGAAGTGAACCTACTGAGAAATTCACAAGGTAAAATGAGAGACGACGCGACACGATTTTTTATTTTCTTTTGACTAATTCAGTAATTTCGAGGATTAAATGCATGACTGGGATCCAATGCTGAGTTTATCCTGGCGTGTTTGGTGGATTTTTTTTATGTATTTGTTTTCTTAGTTTCAGCTTTTGGATTACGGATAATGGCGGCGGCTGACAAGCAGAGTGCTTTAGATTACATCAATCAGATGTTCCCTACAGGTATGATTTACGTGCTCATTGCTATGTTATGGATGATGGTTGTGTAAAATTCATATCAATTGTAGTTTACGATAAGTTTGATTTATAGGCATGTTTCTGCATGCGTGTCTATACTGTGATATATTCAACAGTAATTTGTTTTTTGTTGTTACTGGCTCCAGTCCTCATGCAGTTATCATATAATTTGATTATGATTGGAGATTTAGGAGTCTCATTGCCTTTAAGGTTGTCGAACTTGGAATATTAGGATTTGACATACTTTCCATATATTTGGAGAACTTGTTGCAAGAAAATTCAGAACTGTTACAATGTTCTTTTAGTTCAGTGAAGAAGCCCAAGCCACGAAGCACTTAGTATGCTGAAAAAGAATTTATATGAATTGCAATAGAATGAGCCCCGTCAAATATTCTCTAAGTGATATATGAATAAAGGTTTGGGCTGTGTGAAGCTTAAGAATTTGTCTTTACATTATGCTTGAAATTGTTTCTTGAACCTTCAAACGTTGGTTAAATTAGTATTTGCAAGTTTGTTTATTGACAATGCGAAAGACGGTTTACATGCAGAGGCCTCTCTGTCTGGTGTTGAGCCACTTATGCAGAAAATACACAGTGAAGTTCGTAAAGTGGATGCTGAAATTTTAACAGCTGTTCGTCAGCAGGTTGGAATATCTTTTTATGGGTTTCTGTATGGGTTTAATTATTAAAACTGAACATTTGCTATAGTTGTGCTTCACATGATTAATTTTTATATAGGTCACCCCCTTTAATTGGTTATTGCATCTGGAGTTTCTAATCACGTTGAGAAAGATGCTGGTTGAATATAGGGAATAGTTTGCTGCTTTTGGCTTGCCCCTTTTTAAGGTGAACTGAAGCAAGAGGCCATATTAGTGTATATCATATAACTTAGTTTCTTATACTAGGTTTCTATGGATTGGATAGCTCACTCAAGATCTTACCTCTAGTGGATAGAACTTAAGCTTACAAATCAAAGCTTGTAAAGAGTATGTGTTTGGTGATAGTTATAAATGGCACGTTATGGAGCGTGCCATGATGCGAAAGGCAAGGTGCATTTTTGTGGGGCACTGGGCACGCCATGGTGCTCATGGCTTGCCTAGCCTTAAAAAGCCTGGCCTGGGATTTTTATAAAAAAATAAACCCAAATCTATGCTAGTTTCTTGTGGATAATTACACATTTCGTCCTCAAACTTTACCACTAATTCAATGTTGGTTCTCAAACAATTTTGTCCTCAAATGTTGGATTTTTTGATGAAATTGATTCTTTTATTTAAGAGCTTGTTAAAATGGACCTGAAAAAAAATTGACTGAGAGGAAGACAGCCGTGTTGGAGAACATGGCATGCCTTGTTTCTTTCTAACTTTCATTATCAACACCAACTGAAAATTCACCAGTGCACTCCTAAACTATGAAATTAACTGCAACAATGTACAAAATAATCACCAAGAAGAACAACCAGATTTCTTCATCATTTTGCAACAAATCACCAAGAAGAACAACCATGGGAAGAAAAACAAGAAGCAGTCATGAGTTATTCCTTCTTGAATGGCAAAGGTCACCAACAGCAAACAATGAGTTTGCCCAAATTATGGGGTAAGTTGCTTGATATATACATATATATATAGGGAAAAACGCAAGCAATCCCCTTTTGATATTGAAAATGAGCAAATTACCCCCTTATGAAAAAATAAATAGCGATTTTCCTCCCTATATTTTTTAAAATACAACAATTTACCGCCCTATAATGAAACAATTTACCTCCATATATAAGGAGGTAAATTGCTTTATTTTAAAAAGTACAGGAGGGTAAATTGCTATAATTTTTTCATAGAGGGGTAATATGCCCATTTTCAATATCACTGAGGGGATAAATTGTTATTCACCCTATATATATGTGTGTGTGTGTGTGTTTTTTCTGGTTTTCTAATGTGAATTATGAATTATTGGGTAGATTGAATTTTTATTTTCTAAAAATGAAACAAAAGAAAAGCTATCGTAGCTTATTCCAATGGTTAGATAATGAAATATGTGAGAGATTAAAGATGATCAATCTTAGATTTGCTGAGAAGAATTAACAATTTGGAACATGATGTGATAAATTATAAGAAAATGAAACTTAGTCGAGGAGTCAATTGATTTTAATTTGGTATTTCATTTTTAATTGATTTGTTGATAAATTTGTTACATCCATGGTTTAGGAGTTCCGTAATGTATTTGCAATTCATGTTGACAGTGGAGATAAGAAAAAAGCATGATTGCAACATGAGCTGAGGAGAACACACCCAGGCCGTGTTCTAGGTGTGTTCTCCAACACGACTGTGTTTCGGGCCATTTCTTTTGTTTGACAACCAACATCGAATTAGCGTGAAGTTTGAGAATGAAAAGTGTAACTTCCCCTAGTTTCTCTCTTGCAGTAACTTTTTTCTCCCACCTCTTCAACTGATGTCTTCTTCTTTGTTATTTCTTGTTTCTTTCATCTATTCTTTTTTGTTTTCTCTCTTCCCGGATGCTACAGTATTCTCTCCTTTCTTGTACTTTTTCTTTTCTTTTATGTCAAAGGCTACAGTTCCACCTCTTATTTGTCTTATTTTTTTGTGTGTTTTTTTCCTTGTATCTTCAGTAAATTGTTGACTACTTTATTATTATGATGTAGTATATTGTTATCGTTTAATGCCATAACTCATGTTTCTTCCTACAATGTAAATTTTTGCCTAAGTAAATAAATTTGTAATTCTTTTTGCTAAACTTCTAAATTTGACTTTTTCTTGAAAATTTTGGCTAAAAAGTTAAAAACCTAATGTTGAGGTTGCTGATTTTGGTAAAACTACTAATGGTATAAACATATGATTATTTTTGCAAATATGTTATGCTACAAAAAGGGAGAGCGCCGCACCATGGCATTCTCCATCATGCTCCTTAACAACTATGGGTTTGGTTCATGCTCAACTCATTTACTTGATATCCATCAAGTAAATGTTTAAATTAGTCAAGTTGTTCAAGCTCAGTTGAAGTTTCTCTATGGGTATTTAGAAAGATTAAACAAGCCAAGTTCTACCACTAGAGAGTTAATTTTGTAATTTCTAGATCTATGTTAAAGAGAGCATCGTCCACTTATACTAACTACATTACTGATCATAAAGCAATCTCTCAAACGAAAAATATAACATTTGAATATCCGGATTTTGTATGAAAATAGTTATGAACCATGATTCGTCTGATTTAGCCATTTATTCATGCTATTCAGTTTCAAAAGTTCTGTTTATTGTTCAATTTATTAAGGTCAATAAACAGATGAATTATGTAAATCTCTTTAAGAAAGTGGAAGATATCAAATTCTTGAATAAGTCTCTGTCAGTCCCTTGTTACTCCTCACTTATGTTAGGCAAATTAACATGGAGTAGTATGCTTTGCTGCATAGGCATGTTTATATTAAAGAATTCCATGTAGTTATGGTTGTTGATCACTTCTTTCTCACTGCTGTTGTGATAATTATCACATTTTTTAAAACTGGGTGGGTTTCATTAGACTTCATGTGTAACGAAACGAGATTCAGTTGCTCCATGCAATTGTCTTTATATGGAGATGGTTGTCACATCTCTTAGGAATCTTTCTTCTTTCAGTTATGTTTGTTTACTATATTGTTTTCTAGATACGATGAGCAGGCGAGCTTAGATTTTTAATTATGGTGGATCTTGGTTGATATGTATAATTTTAGTCACTTTTGGTCGATATCAATGAATTATTTCTCCATATCAACATAGTTGTTGTTACTTTTATTATTTAATGATGCTTTCCTTTAATGGCTTGTTTGGTTGCCTTATCTCTTAAAAGAGTAACTCAGGAACCAAGGCCCGGGAGAATCTTGCATCAGCTACTCATGCTGTTCAGGTTCGTTCATTCTTTTGTTGATTTAATTTCCTTGAAGAAGTTTGGTTCCTTGTGTATGCGTCTTTATCTTCCTTTGATTTGGTTCCAATATCTTTTGATTCTGTATTGCTGCTATTTAGTTAATTTGTTTTTACCATTTGAACCAGGAACTTATTTTTAAGATCCAAGAAATAAAAACAAAAGCAGAGCAAAGTGAAACAATGGTTCAGGAAATATGCCGTGATATTAAGAAACTGGATTTTGCAAAGAAGCATATAACTACAACAATTACTGCTCTTCATCGTCTTACCATGCTGGGTTAGCCATTTTACTCTTGATTCTCTAGAGTTCATCTTGGCTCCTTTATTCTTGTTGCATTTAGGTTTGTGAGGCGTACTGTTTTCGGGATGAGCTTTGGCTTGCCTATTGACTTTGATTCTCGAACAATTGCTATTTAGTTCCAGATGATAAAAGAATTTGTTGAACGTTTGCTAATTCATTTCCTTATGGTATATATATTGCCGTAGTCCTTTTCTTCTCTTGGTACTTTTGGACTACCAGAATCAATGTTCAAAGGGCTTCAACATAGATAGTGGTTATCTGATTGCTGTTTTCTGACACCCAAGTTTTTGATGGACTTTGGGTGGTTAGACGACTACTTGGATATCAATGAAGGAGAACTCCATAATCTATTGCATTCACAATTAATTAGGTCAACAAGTCAAGATAGCATTAACTTTCTTTTTGTAAACCATGGTGTTGTTGTATGTCTGTGAGATGAATTGTAGCGGACATGCTTTTTGCCATCTTCCTTACACCTTTATTTTCTTTTCAGCTATCAAGTTTTCTCTAAGGTATCCCATTATTTGTATACTTTTTGCAATCTCAAATAATATTTGCCCAATCCTTTTTCCATGTTATTTTCTTATATATTATAGTTCCTTTGGAAGTCTTTAGGGCTATTGTTATCTTTATAAAGGATATGTATAAAGTGCTATCAGTTTTTCGTCAACTGTAGGAAAGTTGAGTTTAATACTCTAGCATGAGGGCAGTGTTTTGTAAACTTTACTTTCTATTGAGTGTTTTTGAAATGTCCAACAAATCAGCACGTTTTGTTTTGCTCGTTTGTAGTGAGAAGCATGCTTGCCGTAAGTTATTGAAAGAGATGTAAAGATGTGACTTCTTAATCGATCATTTATGTCTTTTTATCTGATTTAAGAAAAAAATAATGCAATCTCTCTTGTTTTATGACAGTCTCTGCTGTCGAACAACTCCAAGTTATGGCTTCTAAAAGACAGTACAAGGAGGCAGCTGCACAGCTTGAGGTAATAAATAACTGTTAGAGAGCTTGCATGTATTTTATTTTGTAGTCATAGATTAGATGCTTATCATACATTTATTTTCATGGATCTCAGCTCTTAAGCAAGCGCTCAAAATTTTTGGTATTAAGGGCATCCCCATTTGTGCAATATGTTCATAAAATTATACTAGTGTTTTCAATCTCATGTAAAATATCTCAACTTCTTTTCAAGGTATAGGGTTTTCGGTGGAGAAAGGAAGGAGTTAATTGTGATCCCTTCTTAGGATGTCTAGATCTGAATGTATATTTTCCGTTCGGGAAGTTGGAATTGTCTCTTGATTAATTAATTGATTATCAAGTGAAACAAAAATTATTATCATAAGAATGTGAAGAGATGAATCGTATGTATTATTATGCTGCTTCTTATCACCAAACAAATGTGCTCAATGCGACAGGCACTCAACTATTTATTCTTCAAATTCTAATAAAATTGCTATACTTTAGCAAATTCCAATGATAATATGAGCTGTTGTGAAAATCTAACGTGATATGGCGAACATTAATTAACATTATTAAAAGATAATCTCTAGTTGGCGGAGGCTTTAGCAATGACCTTTTTGGATATGATGCATGATATTATCTTGCCTTGTTCACTTTTCATTTGTTTTTCCCAATTGAAAAAACTACTGATAGATTTCAAAGACATTAAAGATATGAAATTGAATTTTATAAATAATTTAGAGCTTTCTTAAAAAGGCATTTTCGAAGTTCATCATATATAAGTTGTCAAAAGTTAGATTTTGGTATGGTGATACATAGAAAGATTAAACATGGTTGAAGTGTGTTGATAGACATTATCCTTTTCCTTTTTTCCTACTATTGCATAATTGATCAGTACAAATACAAACTAAATTTAAAACAGATATCCTGGCTATATAATACAATATTGTCATTGGGTCTATGAAATTGTGTTTAAAGACTCCAAACATAGTCACTGATAAAGTTTCAATATTCAACTATTTGTTTTTTGTGCATAATTAACTGCAAGTTTGCTGAGAAGTCTTGTCATGTTGCTATCAAGTAACTGGAGACAAATTTTCAGTTATACAATGATTAGCATGATATAGAATTTTTTCTAGGAACCTTGCCTTTTTTCCCTATTTTTATTGAAAAGATCAGAATGAAGTGTATTTTGTTATCCAACACACTGGTTTTTCACAGCTAGAATTACGAATGATTTTACCACAGCTAACATTTTTCTTTAATGTATGAATTGGTCATACTGGTTTACTTACACTATAAAAACATTTTCATTTTGGTACCATAAGACCTTTTGTTTGAATAAAATGCATATTACATAGAGAGTTCAAGATGCTTGTATTTGTTATCTTCTGTTCATCTGTCTTGGTTTTCTTCAACTGCAAATGGTAATTTCATATTCAATTTCCACTTTTTAAATACGAACATGTTTATGACCCTCGCAGCTGTATATTTCTGTGTTATCCCTCCCATCAAATTAAAAGGATTTGTAGCGGCATTTAATTTCTTGTCAGTTGTTTAATATGTGGCGTACTCTACAAAAGTAGAAGATATTGGGATTTTGTTTCATTTTCTATTGGTTATAGTTGTCTTTCAGTTGCTCTCAGGTTCAATATTTCTTAGAGGGATAAGTATAATTTTCAATTAATTAAGATACTATTTTTGTTTCAATGAACATCTCTGGCAAATTAGCAATTCCTTTTTGGCTCTTTATGTAGTTATACATCCAAATGGCCAGTCGTAGAAATTGAAACCTTGCTCGGTCTTATTGGTTGTTGTCTATATATGGATATTTTGCTCAGTCATGTCATTTCCATAATATGGCTTGACGCCTACATTTCAGGCTGTCAACCAGTTATGCAGCCATTTTGATGCTTTCAGAGATAATCCAAAGATCACAGAGCTTAAGGACAGGTTTAAGAGCATCAAACGAATTCTGAAGTCACACGTGTTTTCAGATTTCTCTAGGTGTGTAAATGCTGTTTGTATGTGTTGCTTTATGTCATGTATCATGCTGTTTCCTGCACATATGTGAATTAGCTAATTGCTGCTACATATGTGTTCTGTAAGAGCCCAACACTGCCAGTCAAATATTCTTTCTCTCTGCACAGTTATATGCAATTGGTAATGTTTGATCTGTTGGAAGACGTGAGATAGGAGAACAAATTAAATATTATAGCAACTTTCTCTATATTGGGATCCATCAATGACAAGCATTCTCAGCATCGAGTGCATTTCTTGTTTTTTGAGTTTTTAGTGACGTCCTCGTCCGGGTCCATATTAGCATGCCTAAAACTTTATTTGGATGTATACATTGTTGGTGTGGGTTGATTTTTTTACTTAATATTACATGGAAACAAACTTGTCCTTGGGAGTCTGAAATAATATTATTAGCAACTAGCATATTTAATTCTACCCAGAACTTCTCTATTGTGCTATGAGTATTTGCTTTTTTCCCTATGTGATTCAAAGCGGCTCCTGCAAGGATGCAGGAGGAGCAGCTGACGGAATTGTCCATAATACCCTTATTATACTTAAGCCTCTGGTGCTATTATCTCTTAATATGTGTTCATACCAGATAACCAGCAACAAGAAAATGTTTAGACACCCAAATACATATTAGAACAAGAAGTGACGTGTTACTTCTTTGTTTCTTGAGCACTGGGCATGTGCTCACCGGAGTATGACATGTGGCAACTTTTTAAATCCTTCTCTTTCTCATATACATTTTTCTTCACTTATTCATGATTCACTTTTCAATATTATGGATGAATGTCTGACATTGGGCAAATCTCGTTCTAAAATTCTCTTATATCAGATTGTTTTTCCCTGAGGTAGTTCAGAAAAAGCATCTCATGGTTTTCTATATTTAATATGGTGTGCTTGTAGTGGTTAATGCTTTGCTTAATTTGGGTTGAGTTTCTCCTAGTGTGAGATGTGCCATGTTCCTCATGTTTTGTCTTTACTTTTTCCCATTTATTTGTCTGTTATTTTATTAAGTTTCCTCGCTATCTATTCTTTGTCTATAGCTTAGGTACAGGG
>NC_026151.1:8441627-8452979 GCF_000512975.1 Sesamum indicum
ATCTACAGCAGCTATCAGATGCATGCCTACTTGTTGATGCTTTGGAGCCATCAGTCAGGGAAGACTCAGTAAAGAATTTTTGCAGCAGGGAACTTACTTCATATCAACAAATTTTTGAGGGAGCAGGTACATCTGGTTTCTTGGTTTTGGTTATTGGTGTCAGCAATTTCTGAAGTTGAATTTGATTAAGAACTTGAAATTTTAGTATATTCTACTGTTCACAGAACTAGCAAAGCTGGATAAAACAGAAAGAAGGTATGCTTGGATCAAGCGTCGACTGAGGACCAATGAAGAGATTTGGAAAATTTTCCCACCTTCCTGGCATGTTCCCTATCTGCTGTGCATCCAGTTCTGCAAGTTGACAAGGTTGGTGACTTACCTCTGATTGAGTTTATATGTGAAAGCGGGCCTATTGTTTGTGTTTTCATTTTCAGTTTTTAGATTTTGAAACAGTGATTAAATTGAAACCATTAAACTGTTTCTTATGCTTTCATCACTGTGATAGTAAATTTGGTGAAATCATCACAGATTATCAATTTATTTATGGTTTGTTTGCTGTATCAGCAAACTCAGAAATGTGCTTTGGCATCAAAACCCTGTTGAAACCACTTTGTTTTTTATCTGCAATCCTGTGTGGCTGCTGCCTTTGCTAGTTGGCTTTTTCACCCCCTCCTAGACAAATTATATTCATGACCATTTTTTACGTTGAATTCATAGAATAAATCTTGGTATCAAAGGATTTGCTGAATTTTTTATTCTGGCTCCTAAGGAGACATAACAGAAACCAATCATGTTACATTAATAAGATATGCTGTAAGATTTCTTATAATCTTTTCCATAATGATAAATTAGCGTCACTTTCTCTGTATTCCAGGACACAACTTGAGGAGACCCTCAGCAATCTTAACGAAAAGCCGGATGTTGGGACATTATTGTTGGTAAGTTTTCTTTGAATAGTCCCACAGGGATACCCCAATGGTTGAGGAACTGGTATTTCCTAGTTGAGGTGTTGGGTTTGAAACCCATATTCCATTGGATGTGTGCGTGATAAAAATGAAATTAAAAGAAAAAGGTTTCTGTTTGAATACTTTGTTGCACGAAGTCATCCTCAGGATGGTAAAAACCATCAGTGTGTAAGCAGGCACTTTTCCTTTTGTCCACTTATACATCGACTTCCCCGGAGATGTATTATCGCAAGTCTCAACAGTTGAGGTCAAACTCATTGCCTCTTCTGTGCTTTTCTGTGTTTATGTATTTAGATGCTCCTTTTACTTTTACCCCTTCGTGGGTTTTTATTTCCTTTCTGTTTATATCTGGTAGCAGTTACAGAATTTTCTGCCTGTTTGCCTATGTGCTCCTCGATCAGTAATACAGACTTAGGTAGAAACTAATTGTTTTAGTTACCCCTGTCAGCCTCTTTCCGTGCAAACACTGATGAGATACTGAAATCTATGGTTTCTTAGTTTCTCTGTGTCTTTGCATGTTAAGCCCTCTGTCAATGGAGCATCATCAAATAATTTCACGTTAAATAAATTAATAAGAGTATTTTTCACCTGATATAGCTATATCTTTTACCAGTTTCACTTTTTCGATCCTTCTAATATTGATGCATGCTTCCAGGCATTGCAACGGACTCTGGAATTTGAGGAAGAATTAGCAGAGAAATTTGGTGCTGGAAATGGTAGCAGAGAATCAGGAAATGATGTCGGGGAAAGTAATACTGAAAATAGCAATCAGGCTGTTTCAGACATTCGAAAGAAATATGAGAAAAAGCTTGCTGCAAATCGTACAAATGAGAACGAGGCATGAATCTGCAATTACTTGAGTTAGTTGATGCATACACAAGTCCGATTTATAATTGGCTGCATCATGTTACTTTCTGACTTCTGAGATACTTCTTTCCCTTGTCAGGAGCAAAATGAGCACAAAGATTTGTCAGTGCCTGGTGCCGGGGTAAATTCCTTTACCTGGATGTTCCAACTAGCAACTCATTCATCAGCCACCTTTCTTAGTAATTCTACAATAAATTCTTTCCCCTCCCCCTCCCCCTCCCCCTCCCCCCTTTTTCTAAATTTTTTCCCGATATAAGGATTACGTTCAGTTTCATTAGATAAATAGGCAATACAAATCTTGCTTCCTTGTTTGAAATGAGTTAGAATCTGCAAATGATATTCATGCACAAGTTCATGGGCAGTAATTTCTAAAAATCATGGTTTGTTTTGCTTCTAGTAACTGAACTTCTGCATGTCAAGGCATGCTCAGTTATTATTTTTGATTAAATCTTAATAACTGAATCTATTTTCAGGTGCTTTGCTTGTTAAAAGATTGAAAAAGAAAATGATTTATTGGAATGTCAATTTGGAAAAAAGAAAATAAAGTCAGAAGTTTTAACTGAGATGTGTTTTTACAAGTCAATAGTTGAATGCTCTTGAAAATTTTGATTTATCATATCTTTCCAAGTTAACTTAAACACTGTTATTTTAAATAAGTTATGGGACAGTAGGTGAGAAATTGATTGTATTATTGATTCTTTGAACAGTTTACTTTAACACTTAGATCCTTCTCATTTAAGCCCGTAGCTTGATTCTCATACTAGATGCAACCTGAAAAATGAAGTGCCTGCACTTTATCCTGTAATGGTGTGCTTGATCTATGTGGCAGTTCAATTTTCGAGGAATAATCTCATCATGCTTTGAACCTTACTTGATGGTATATGTGGAACTCGAAGAGAAGACTCTTATGGAGCACTTGGAGAAACTTGTACAGGTTTGGAGCATCCAATTCTTTTTATCAACTTGTAAGTGGAATTGGGATCTCCTGCACGACATGCATTTATATCTCATTATTTCAGGAAGAAACATGGGATGTTGAAGACGGAAGTCAAACTAACATTTTATCTAGCAGCATTCA
Organism: Sesamum indicum; assembly: GCF_000512975.1. NCBI lineage: Eukaryota > Viridiplantae > Streptophyta > Magnoliopsida > Lamiales > Pedaliaceae > Sesamum > Sesamum indicum. Next base: position 8,444,538 of record NC_026151.1, read on the forward strand.
GGTATAGAAATGAAAAACATAGTGGAAATCTGTTTGTAAATAGCAAGAAGATAACAAGCACTTGTTAGTTATTCAAGTATGTGAATGCATATGCTTAGTAATATTCTCCTATGTGTTTTTATGGAATGTATATTGCTTCTGTACTTTTCCCAAACAAGAGGGTACAATATGGTTGAAGAGGAGGATGAGGAAATGTATCGTAACTGCTGGCTTAATTTTCTTTTCTGAAGCACCTATTCCTTTTCTCTTATCTTAAGCAAATGATGGCAGACTGTGGAGGAAATATTTCCATGTTTTTTGAGGTGCCAGAATCTCTCTTTACTTGGCGTACAATTTTATCTCACCGCTGAAGGCTTGATTGGGCATTTAATTTTGGTATTAAAGAATTACAAGCACAATTGCATTTTATCAAATCAGTTCAAATATGTGAGCTATAACGGTCCTGTTTCTTGTTCTCCTGTGATTTATGTGGCACCCTTAGTACACTAAATTCCTCCTTGCCATGTAGTATCAAATCTGATCTTCATTTTGAAAATGTCATTTTTGTAATATTCATCATTTTCTTATTGTTTTTGCACTTTAGTAAGTTGTTAAAATATCGCTTGTACTAAGTCCTTGCTTGTTTATGAAGGTCTTTTTGATTATCAGAAGGAGTTTAAAGAGATGCAGTGCTTTAACAAAAAGCCAGACACTCTTTAATTTGTTCAAGGTGTGGTTTCCCATTTTGATTATTATTCCCTGGCCTGAAGCAGATATTTACTTCTATTAGGTTGTTCATTTCTGATTTAGGAGCCTACTTTCTAATTTTGAAGACCTTGGTTGTCCTGAAACCTATCGTCAGTTGGATTCTTTTTAGGTTTTATCATTGATCTGCATTTAATTGAATTAGTTGAAAATTTTAAAATTTTGTAATACCGGACTCTTCACAAGCTCCATTTTTTCTTCAGTTAGTGTCCTCATTCCGGATTCTTGACAAAAATTTCAGCCAACATATACATTGCCAAAAGAAAAGGAGGAGGAAAAGAAAAGAATGAGGAGTAAAGAATGTTAACACTCTTGGTGAAATTAATATACAATGCACTGCCTGAATAACTATATTTGTGAGATCAACATGAGTACATGTGGTCCGTAAATGAATGTTACTGCTCAATGTACAAATGCTTCTGAAATGAGAAAGAATCTGAGAAAGGAAAACTATCACACATCTTTCATTCATACACAGAGAGTATCAATATATGTACAAGAAATATGTCCTAGCTAGTCACCTAGTATAGAAAAGGAAATAAAATCAAACTACATCATACAAAATAAAGAGAATATATGCAGATACTACAATCCCAAGGATCTGGAATTACAACAATCTTCCGACAGTTTGATATCTTACACTAAAGATGCTCCGACTCAGGAGATTGGAACCAAAAATCTATGTTTAAAGTTTCACAACGGTTTCTCCATGTCAGAAAGGCAAGTGTGACCCTCGACTAAAGAAGAAAGATTCTAATAGCTGGGCAGGTCATGTATCTTCTGCAGCATGTTGCTGTTTGATTTTTGGTTGCCCTTAATTGCAAAGTCCTCGATATTAAAATTTCTCTATATGCTGTTATTATCTGTCATTCTGTAATGAGGTACTTATTCTATGTCTTCACACAATAATTCCATTGGAGAAATTATAATCTTGTCAGAAGAATCAACTGAGCAACAATCTGATACTAACAGAGTCACATAGTAAATGCAAACTTATCCATATACTTGTAACTTTTATTCAACTTGAAAAATGAAATAATTAGAGGCAAAACTGACCAAATTTTAACCTCTCACTTACTGATATTGGCACTGTTTCACTGTTCTTGCCTGATTGCCTTGAAAGTATGATGAACTTTTACCTCCTTAACATTGTGGGATTAAATTGCGATGCAAATGCCTAGGCACTGTATGATTCTGCTTTTGTTCTGGAAACAGTTAGTCTAGACTGGATTATGAAACCCCATTTTATGTCATTTAAGTCAAGCTTCTATAAATAGGTTTTCCATCACAGAGATCCATTATATGTCCTCTAAAACTCCATATTCCTGAAAATAGGTATTTGAAAGGATTCTTAAAGCATATGCCACAAAGCTTTTTGGTAGACTGCCTAAGGGTGGCACAGGGATTGTAGCAGCTGCTACTGGAATGGATGGTCAAATTAAAGTACTACTTCCTCTTTTAGATTAGGTTGTTACTACACAATTATGTTTTTTGTGCTTATCCCCTAACTGGCAATATTTTGCAGACATCTGACCGGGATGAACGTTTGATCTGTTATATTGTCAACACAGCTGAGTATTGCCAGAAGACGGTTGGTTTTTAATTCGTTTATCTGTAGTGATCAAATTGGATTTCAATTATATGCAATGTAGTTTGGTTTTAAAAGAAACATAGAGAATGATTAGTGTTGACATAAATTAAAATCTTTAATCTTGCCAAAGAGTGGTGGGAGATGTCCTGTGTATGTTGTCTGATACTCCACTTATCTCTCAAAATGACCAGATTGTAGCAAATGTATGATGGGTCTGTTGGATGATTGAGACTACAGGTGGCGTCAGGGATTTTTATCCGACTTAAAATGAAGCAAATACTTGTTGGTCGCCATATGACCTTTAAATATCTTTTGTGTTAGAAAGAATCTAAATTTTTGTAGCATCTCTGATTGACTAAGAGGCTGGTGTCTGTGTGACTCATGGCACATCATATCCGCCGCATCTGGAGTCTTGTTTATGTAAGATTTCATATATAAAATAAAGTACTGAGATGATGTGATGACAATACATTTGGTACTAGTGTTTGTCCTTTTTCTGCAATTTTCTTATTTCTGAACTTTCATTTCTTCATTTTTCTCTTGTTCAAGCAACCCCCACTTTATGTCTTTAGTCAGGTGAATTGGCCGAAAATGTGTCTAAAATAGTTGATCCTCAATTTGCGGACAAGATTGATATGTCTGAAGTACAGGTAGTGCATTTTGCATACTTCTAAGACAATTCTTGCTGGGTCCTCTTTCCCCCGCTTTCCTCTGTATTTCAACGACCTATGTTTCGTGTTACTACTGTATTTTGCAGGATGAGTTCTCAGCGGTTATAACAAAAGCATTGATAACTCTCGTGCATGGTATAGAAACTAAATTTGACACCGAAATGGTTGCAATGACACGTGTTCCTTGGGGCACGCTGGAAAGTGTCGGTGACCAGTCCGCGTAAGATGACTTTATGAATATGTTAACCACTGAACATCTTAATATGCCCATTTTGTTGTTGACTTTTTCTGCATTCCTGTCAGGTATGTGAATGGCATAAATACAATTCTGACTGCTAGCATTCCTGTACTTGGAAGCCTTCTTTCAGCTATATATTTTCAGTTCTTTCTTGACAAGGTAAATATGTTAGTAGATTTCAAGTTTGTCCACTTCTTATCTTGCATATTAATGCAAATTTATTACCTATGAAATTGTTTGGTCTTCTCACTATTTATATTTGTATACATATGGTTGTATCCCAGTGAACATTAGTAAACATGACTGTCGACCGTGACATTGACCCTTTGGATAAAATGATAAGAGAGATGAACACATTTAGTGGCTGGTTACTCCAGGCAACATACATGTGTGCCAAAACCTTGGTATAACTTGCTTTTGGTTATTCTTGTTTTTGCTTCATTTGCTGGGTTCCATCTAAATTTATTGCCTGTTTGATCTATATTAGTCATATTTGTATATGCTTTCTTTTGCTCATGAGACAGAAGGTCTGAGAGGGTGAAGCACGATCTCTCACCAAATATCTGGTGTGCTGTTAGAGTGAATCAACTATCTAAAGCATATGGTCGGGTTTGTGGCCCAGGGGCATGTAAATGTACTCTTGAAAAATTATACTATCTGCAATAATCCAGAGGAGACATTCTTACATTTTGTAAACTTATTTATTATTTTGTCTTCATCAAATACTCATACTTTCCGATCTTTGCAGCTTGCATCAAATCTTGGTCCTCGCTTTTTCCTCAATATATTCAAATGCAAGCACATATCGGAAACAGGAGCACAACAAGTATTTAGTTTGTTAACTCTTCTGTGTCTTAACATTTGTTATGTAAAAGTTAACATGATAACATTGCAATTCAATCAGCAGAAACTTTATTGCTTACAAATATTTCCAATAATTATATTGTTTTTCGAATATTATAGAAATTGTGCTGGTATAAATACATTACATATATTATTTATGTAAAGCTCAAGTATTTTGCAATTTGCAGATGTTATTGGATACACAGGCTGTAAAAACAATTCTTCTGGATATTCCTTCCCTTGGAAAACAGGTATGTTTGCACCTCTACTGGATTGCAGGAACTAGACATCATCAAATAGTATAGAGAATCTGTGTACTTATTCTGGCTTTTTGCATCTTCTTTCATTTGTCTTATTTACAAGCATGTGGAGCATTAAGTTGATCTGAGTTGCACATTTCCCATACCTGCAAATATAAGATGGAAATTATCAGTGCTTGTCAATCCATACAGCAAGTCTTAGTACATATTCCTGCGTAGCTTGAACAAGGATCAATTAGCTGACCTTAGGTGATTTTCCCTATATATACAATTAGCATATTGAGGATCATTTGCTATAGATGTTTTTTCAGAATTACTTTGTTGGAAAAAGTACAAATCATAGTCACATATGGATTTAATGGTGCTACTCCTTTTTTAGGATCTGCAGGCTAGTTATGAATAAGCAAATAACTCCAGCTGGCATGAGTTGGATCACATAATGGTGTACTCTTCACAAAAGTAGCTTCCTGTGTTGGGGACCATGAGCTAGTTAAAACTAAGGAAATGGCATCCAATGTTACATGCCCAATAATCTTGAGTTTTCCCCTTCTTTAGAGTCTGTGTGCTATTAAAAATACACAAATGGCTCCAACTGCCAGCAGTTGGATGACATATTGGTGTATTCTTCACAGATTAGCTTAACAGTGTTGGGACTGCAAGCAAGTGAAAACTGTGAACATGGTTTCAACTGGAAACTGGCTAATAATCTTGAGGTTCCTCTTTTTTAGATTTTGGGAGCTAGTTAACGAATGCGAGCATGGCTTCAACTGCAAAATGCATGATAATCTTCGTTGGAAAATAAAACTTTTGCTCCGAAAGCGCGCATATTGCATCTGTGGATAACGATATATAAGTGTCCCTTTTACATGCTACTTCCACATTTCAATGCACGTGTATGCAAACATTTTCTGATTCACATGTGAAATGTGGCGAGACAATCTTAATATTCAATATGCAGCTGTAGCTTGTTAGATGGTGCATTCCCACCATAGATATTAAAAAACATAACAGCTATGCTATATTTGCATCTGAATATCATAATGCTAGTTGTAATTTTTGTAGAATATTTCCATTATCTATGTTGGCTATAGTTCTCAAACTACAAATTAAGTTCAAACAATCCTATTAAAGTAGTGTGGTAGTCTGAAGGAAATCTAAAAAGAAACGATCAACAGAAGCTATTCTGGTATGTGTGGACCAGAAATTCAATCTTAGAAGGTTGTAACTTATGGTGTCCCCTTTCTCACTTCCACGAGATAAATGCCATAACTACCCCGTTATTTTGGTTTTGTGAACAGAAACCGGCAGATGCTGGCTACTCAAAATTTGTAAGTAGTGAAATGAGCAAAGCTGAAGCATTACTAAAGGTCTGATTGAACTTTACACCAAAACTTTCCCATAAAAATGCACTTCTATATCTTTCCTTCTGGACATATTCCCTTACTTGTTATGCAGGTTATTTTGTCCCCAGTTGACTCTGTGGCAGATACATATAGTGCTCTGCTGCCTGAAGGTACACCTTCAGAATTCCAGCGAATTCTGGATCTAAAGGTTTGTCCTTAACCACCATCTTGAATTTGTTCTTTTTATTTCTTTGAATTGGAAATTCATAATAAATTCGTTTTGGTATATGATGGCTTATATATGCATATATGAAAGGTCTCAATTCTTACTCTAATAAATTTTGGGTCAAGACATTTCTTTGCTATTTCTACTAAAAAACGGATGGCTCTCGACTCCAAATGGACTTTATCATATACATGGAGAGTCAAAATCAAACTCAGCTGCTCATTGATTGAATATTATCACTCTCATTGCCAGGGCCTCAAAAAGGCTGACCAGCAAAGCATACTAGATGATTACAACAAACGTGGAGCAGGGACATATCAACCAGATATCAAGCCAGTCGTCCAGGCTGCCGCTACCACTACTGTTGCACCAGTTGTAGCTAATCCATCTACTCCTGGAATCATCCCACTGAAGGAAGATATCGTAGCAAGAGCTGCTGCACTTGGGAGAGGCGCTGCCACAACCGGAATCCGGAGATTCCTAGCTTTAACTGAATCATCTAACAGAGATCGTAAAGACGGTACTTTCAGGAAGCTTTTCAGCGGATGAAACCTAGATGTGTTTTCTATTCTGTTCCTTCCGCAATTCAGATTCGATAGTTCTAATATTTTCACAACTCTAGTCACTCAACCCCAACCCAACCTTGTTAGAAAACCTCGTGCATTTTTTGAGTTCTCTTGAGCAATTTTGATATGCAGATTTTTTGATTTGGCAAGAAGGTATATGCAAATTTCAGAAGCTTATTAATGGGTGTTATGTTAAGATCGCAATAATTTGGAGTAAGCCTCAGAATAGCAAAATGAGTTATAGTTGGTTAGTCGGTTGTAAGAACTTGTACTCACCAAAAACGCACTAGTTTTGCAGGAACATTTATGTCCATGATATTTTGCTTCCTCTGGTAATTTCTGTCAGAAACTATGATACTTCTTGCCCAGATGCTATCAGTGTCAGAGTAAAGGATCTTCGAGTAGTTCTTACTTTATGTAACTGGTTCTTCTCTTAATAATCTTTTACGTTTTAAAAAATATTATAAATAAAAATAATTTTTTTATAAACTAACAAATTGCATTTAAAAAAAAACGAAAAAAGCAAAAGTAACCAACATAAGATATTATTGACAAAACAAAACAATTGGTGTAGTGGTGGTAAAACCACATAGAGTCACTTTTGGAAAAAAGAAGGTAACTATAATTAATTTTTCAAATTGTCTAATTAGGAACATAATCGTCTATTTAAAAATTAGTGTGGCGATGTCATGTTTTGTAATTATAGAACGCCTTTCCTTTTTACATAGTATAAATAAGTCTTACCCTCAAGTTAAATAATACATAATCTACATCAAATTTACGTTGGATACAAATAAGAAAACATGATTAAAAAATATAATAAAACTTTAATTATACTATGCATCAAATGTGCACCGACTTCTAATATAACTTAAAAGTTAGCTATAATTAAAGAAAATTTTGTAACCAAGAATGAAAGCAAATATAATTTTCGAAACATATAGTAGGGTTGAAAAAAATGTATCTAATATGGTGCTTAGAGTATGGATTTATGTGTGAATTACCTAAAATACTCTTACTTAACTTAATTTTTTCTTATAAATAATTATATGTTTCAATTCATTAGTTATAGACTTATAGTAATGACTATGCACACTCAAACTTAATTTATTGTTTATTTTTTTTATTCAATTAAAAAATATAATAAAAATTTAAATTATACGTGAGTATCAAATATATTCCGATTGTTAGTATTTTAAAAAGATGTTGATAAAGTCAAGTCCATGTTTTGGGCATGACTAAATTGTTTATGCCAAATCAAAGTAATTTGAAATATTTTTTAATGTAAAGATTTCCCACAAATTTTTGGAGTACCATAGCATGTTTTGGTTGTGCAAAAAAAGGCTATAGAACAATTTAAACATAAAACATTAGTTGATAATTTTTATATTAAAAAAATCAAAATTGAAATGATGTTTAATTATAAGAGGGAGGAAAATAGAAAAATATGAGTAAATTTTAATTTGCAGATATATATTAAAAACAGTTAATACCTTAATTTTAGGTTCCGTACAAAATTTGAACTCTTGCGAAAAAAGGCAAGTATTCATTGCAAATAAGCTTTCAATTATGAGGGAATAAAGTAACTAATATTTTTAAATTCAAGATAAATAGAAAAAAGACGGGCAATTAGTAATTATACTTTAAATTTAACAATAATAAAAAAAATAATATAACTTTAAACAACGTATAAATTAAATTAGTCTAATCATGTCTTCGAAAATATGGTGCTTATTTAGATATGTTTGAAGTTTACATTCTGAATATTTATCAAATTTTTGTTATAACATATGATAAGCAATTATGTAAACGCGGTATGTATAATATATTTATTTTGAACCGCGTGCGATAATTACTAATTATCAGTAATTGAAAGGGGGAAAGAGATGAGAAATAGTTGCCTAAAAGAGTGCTTTGCTCTTGATGCCGACCCCCCTCCCCCCCCCCCCCCCCCCCCCCA
>NC_026151.1:8453023-8476753 GCF_000512975.1 Sesamum indicum
CCCCCCCCCCCCCCCCCCCAAAAAGAAAAAGATAAATAAATAAAAAGGCAAGGAAATAGATAGTGACCATTGACTCTCCACTAAATTACTTTTTCCACTGATATTTTACCTGCTAAAAAGTGCAAGAGCGGTGGATCTTGCACAGTAAATTTTTGTTTTGGGGTACAAAATGAAAATTTTCAGATTCTAAATGAGCGTTGTGAAATACATTGGGTTTTGAAGGTGCAAACTGCAAAGTAGGGATTACCCATTTTTAGCCTGTAATTTGCATGGGAATTGCTAGAAATCTCCAAGAACCCAACCAGGAAAGAGGAAGCCCATTCAGAGTTGATTATATATATGTAAGTACTAGTTTAATGTATGCATATTTTATTTACATCAAAGCCATTGCACTCTTTCTCTCACTATCTTTCTCTCTCTTGATCTATCCCTTTTTTAACATAATAATTAAAAAAAAAAGAGAGAGAGAGAGGAAAAAAGGAACAATCTTTGCCCTCTTTCTCAAAGGATATCTTGAGTATCTAATTGAAAATTGTAATGGGATGTTCAGTTGTTGCCCCCATGATTGAAAGGCTCTGATTCTTGGTAATTTTCAGAATCTTCATTTCTATTTGTATTCTTTTTCTTTTTCTTACTAATTAAATGTGAATATATTTTGTGGGCTCTATACATTTCATCATATTTCCGTTCAATGCATCTTATTTAAAAGTCATTAACTGTTTGGTGTTGTTTTTTGTGCATTGTCTTTTGGGATTGTGCTATTTTCGGGAGGAACCTGTTTAATTTTGCTGGTTTCTTGGTTTTTTTCCTTGTTGTGCATAACACAGATTGATGGTTGTCTGCATTGTTTGATGACTGCATAAAGTTGGGAATTTATGATTTGGATTTGGAGCTAGGGAGGATAAAACATTGATTCTGGGGTTGGAGTTGCTCAAAGTTTTATATATCTGTTGTTTTTATTCGCTTTTGCTATATTGCGGGTTCATTTGAGTGAATAAGGAAAGAAAGTAGTATGAGCTATGGTGACCCCTACATGGAGAAAGCTTGTACTGCCATGTTGGAGGCCATTAGTAGATGATGACGGAGAAAATAGCAGCAATAGAGGGTATGAACTTATTGGCCGTTCCGATGGTTTGTGGTGGTATAAAGATTCAGGATACCACGTCAACGGGGAATTTTCGATGGCAGTAATTCAAGCCAATACTGTATTGGAAGATTACAGCCAGCTCGAGTCCGGGCCAATGAGCTCCACTGAGTCAGGTCCTCAAGGTACATTTGTTGGAATTTATGATGGGCATGCCGGTCCAGCAGCCTCAAGATTCTTAAGGGATCGACTTTTTGAAAATATTAAGAGTATGTTTCTCTCTCTTACGACATATTCTATTATTTAGTTTCCTCTTCAATATGCGGATTCTGTTGAAAATTAGTTGGATCTCGATAGTTTTTTCTGTTAGGCTGTAATTTTCCTTTTGCAGAATGTGCTTGACTTCCTTTAAAGTTGTAGGGCTTCTCTTAATTCTAGTATATCATATTCTACATGTTCTTTGCAGAACACATGATTTTGTGAGATTTAGTGCTGAATCAAACAATTATAGGAGTGGGAATCAAAGGTCAAACTTTGGAGAGGGGAAATAGTATATGATAAGCATTTTAACCTAAAATATGCTTTACATAATTGTGAAAAGATTATTTCCAAGTATCAGATTGGAAATTATGATGCCTCTATATATATAGATGGGAGCAATTGACATTTAGGTTAATTTCTTGAACTAATTGGGATAGGATATAGGAATCAAGTTTGCTCGTACGGACTATAAATTTTGAAGAAGTAGTTCAGTGTACGCTAAGTTCAGTCAACAGAATTTTACATGTTTTCTGTTTCTTTTGGCCGTCTGTGTGGGATATATGAGAGTGTTATTTGTTTTCATGCTTAACAGTTACCACTCGTAAGGACACACATAAACAGCCCATTATACTAATCTACCATTTTTAATTCACATGAGACATCTAGGTGGAAAGATCTAGTGTCAGTTCAGGAATTCGGTGAACTCTTTCACTATTATTATCATCAACAGCCAAAGTTAGAGTGGTCTGTCAAGACATACATAATGCTGAGAAGAAGAAAAGGAGTGACATACCTGCTTGTTGATTCTATATTTGAAATTTCTTGAGATTGCATGTAACTTTGCTTGAACTGCATCACTCTAATGCATATGTACTCACTTGACACCTATTCTTATGCAGAATTCGCATCAGATGATCAAGACATGTCAGCTGATGTTATAAAAAATGCGTATTTGGCAACAGAGGAAGAATTTCTTTCTTTGGTTAAAAAGCAATGGGAAACTAAACCAGAAATTGCTTCCGTGGGATCGTGTTGTTTGGTTGGCATTGTATGCAACGGATTTTTATACATTGCAAATGCTGGAGATTCCAGGGCAGTGTTGGGGAGACTTGATAAGGCTGAGAAAGAGGTCAAAGCCGTCCAGTTATCAGATGAACACAATGCAAATCTGGAATCTGTTCGGGAGGAATTACATTCGTTGCATCCCGATGATCCTCAGATTGTTGTTCTGAAGCACAAGGTTTGGCGTGTCAAGGGTATCATTCAGGTGACATTTAACTGTTAATTATCATTTTTGTTCTCTATCGTGAGATATTATTTCGATGCTCTAGTTGGCTTTAATTACAAAATCCTCTGGGCTATTTATTGTATTCTCTGGGAGTCGGCCTTGGTAAACCTTGACAAACTCATTTTACAAAATAATGTTGATTAGAGGGTTATCAGTATGACTCTACTCATTTTCTTGGCATGTGATAGTGAATTTCGTTAAACATTATGTGATGTTATTTGTGTGGAAAAAGCCTTCTAGTTTTAAAAAAGTGGAAAGAAAAGAATGAATAGATCTTTCCACAATGAGTTAGATGTCTGTTCCATAATTGATGTGTTGACAGAGAAATTATGCTGTAATTTTACAAAATTGAAGAACTTGATGTCCTGTTCTCCAACTATCATAAGTTAGTGCTATAAATCTGACATAATTTTAGTGTACAATATTGAAGAACTCAGTTGTCTCCTCTCTCCCTCTCTCTGTTTGTTTGTCTTCATGTATCTATGTACTTATGTCTGTGGTATATATACATATTGGATGGAGGGGGCTTTCGCACTACATTTTCATTTTTTATGTGGGGTGGCATGAGGATTTTTGTCGTAAACCGTAGTCTTTTGACATCAAAACATCAATGCTTAAGCTGTGGAACTTAACTATTGCTTTCCACGAGTCGGGATGAGATTTCCTGCAAAAGAGGAGAAATTGTTTACAATTAAAGTGGATGTTGAAAGGAACTATGACCGCATCGCTGTTCCATATCCTTTTCGCAAAAGCGCTCCAACATAGTCTGACCTAATACTAGTCTATAAATAATGAGTTGCAATATTGAACTTCTGTAATCTTTTTCAGCAAGATTCTAATGTAATAACTGTCACATTTGGTTTAATAAGACATGCTAATTATTTTAATTTTGATAAGAAATGCTGCAGACCACTTCTCTTGACTTGCCTTTCTAATATATATTTACTTCCATCTCAGGTTTCAAGATCAATTGGTGATGCCTACTTGAAGAAATCAGAGTTCAATAGACCGCCTTTGTTGCCAAAATTCAGATTGCCTGAACCATTCGAGAAACCAATCCTTTTGGCAGAGCCGTCAATACTCGTTAAGGAACTTTATCCTGAGGATCAATTTCTTATATTTGCTTCTGATGGCCTGTGGGAGCACCTTAGCAATCAAGAGGCTGTTGAACTCGTCAGCTGCTCTCCACGAAACGTATGATTTCTATGTTACTTGAGCTTTTCTTTTCTCATTTTCTTGGCCATGCCAAACAAAAAATAGTCCGGGCCACCCTCCCACCCGTCCCCTGACCACCAACATATTATTAGAGAGCTGCAGTGCGACTGGGCTCAAATTTACTCATTTCACGGAACATTAAAGGCAACTGGTTTATTAGGACAAATATTTTCCGGTTTGTCAAGTCTGAAGTTTACTAATAAGCATCAAAGGCAACCATTCGTTAGGCCATTATATGCTGATTATGAACCTTTTCCTGATCTCCGACATAGTATAGAAGAGACTGGTGGCTGATTTCATTAACTCACATATGGACATCTATGGTCATACCGTTTCCTGATTAAGAACCTTCTCTGTTTTGTTTATTTGCAGGGCATCGCCAGAAAACTCGTCAAAGCTGCATTGCACGAAGCAGCAAAGAAAAGAGAAATGAGATATTCGGACCTGAAAAAGATTGATAGGGGAGTGAGACGACATTTTCACGATGACATCACAGTGATAGTTGTATTTCTAGACTCCCATTTGGTTACTAGCAGTCCATTTGATGGACCGATTCTTTCAATAAAAGGAGGTTCATTTACCCCTTGAGATGCCAACACATGGTACAATCCTTCTTACAGAACCAGAAGGCTCCGTGTTTCGTTCAGCCAATGGGAAAAAGGAACATATGCAAGCATGTCAAGGTGATGTTTGGCATCTCAAGACTCTTGATAATGTTAATGATTATGCCAGGAAGATGCCAAGGGAGCATCGCTTCGAAATTTTTGCTGACTGGCATATGAAACAGGGATAGTTACCAGGTGATGAACAGGGGACAGTGATTTATTCTCTTAAGAATAATCCAAAAAGTTTCTTCAGAATGCTTGTGGTTCCTTCTGTCTGTTGATCATCATCCAGAATTCCAGACAAGTACACATCTCAGATTTGGTTGAAAGACTAGATGCTCTTGTTCTGACAATCTAAGCTCATCGTGGCTGGATTTCTTGACATTTGAGTATCCATGGAGTTTAGTAGAATTGAGGATAGCCAGTTTCTTTGCCTGAACTGCTAGTACTGGTTAATACATTGAAGTTGAGTTCTTTTTGCCTTGGGCATGAGCCACAAACATCAACCTTTCTGACCACCAAAATACATGAAAATGCAACATTTCATTTGGAGTTTCAGATTTCAAGTCCATAAATGTGGATTTGTGTGTGTGTGTAGACTGTGAGAGCCGTCTGAGTTGTATCACCAGAATTTGCAGCCCCAGGGCATGATGTAATAGTAACAAGCTGGTTTTGCCACTAGCCACCTGTAGAAGACCTTGAATATAAAACTAGAAGGCAAATCTTTGCATTGTCCATATAACAAGCTCCTGTTTGAAATGAATTTAGGTGAACTCTGCTGATCAGATTGGAAACATAAAGAGTACAAATCAAACCACAACATGTACGTTTCACAATTTTTGCAACATATTACATGACGTTTTTTACAACATATTAATCAACAGAAAAATGTGGCCGTGCTTTTCTTTTTTACAAATCTTCAAAAACCAATGACTGATGATTCTAGCTTGAACAGTCAACCAGAGAGCCACATGTGTGCAAAAATAAATTTTTAGCTGCTTGCATAAAATTCAGGCACACAAGTTCCAGACTGTTTATGCTACAAGTGTAGTTAAGGACTGCCAAAATCATCATGATACCCAAAGGAACCATTAGTGAGCAGCATCTAGACCGAGTTTAGCCCCAACAAATTTCCGGAGGATGGAAAACTTGGGACCCCCACATGCTGGTTGATGATTTATTAGTCAGTAAAACAAATGCTAGAAGGCTGCAATATGTTCAGCCAATATCTTTTCTTGCATTCCTGGACCATAGAACTTTCACAGGATCGAACTCAAGTGTAGCTGAAGAATCACCAATATGTGCAGTGTCTCCTCATCCGTGTCTAGAGAGTACTGTCACCGTGTAGAAAAGGATGATGCCAATCTCAGCTCTAACAGATATGAATCAAGAAATACAACTGATGGTCGATGTTACTACAGCAGCAGCACTTTCCATATCTTCCTCATATACACAAGCAATGACCATAAGGAGAGCCATGATGATATGTAGAGCAACACTACCCCAGAAGATACAAGAGCTCCTGAACCTACAAGACTGTACACGGACACACACACACACAGAGAAGACAGTTGCATACATCAGAAAATTACACATACAATCTCCAAAACTAAAATAATCTACACTGAAATTACATCAAAAAAAAGATAGGGAAAATACCTTCCATCTCTGGCAGCCAAAAGCATGGTCAATGCAGTCATCTGTGTGGCAGTTTTCCATTTCCCTAGATTATTAACTGCAACAGCCTGGGCGAGGGGCAGAGCAAGAGATTTTCAGTGGATTCACTAATGGAAGCAAGTAAATTTACAGGCCAATGAACATTTTCATAATGGCAAGATATGTGTGCTTGAGTTTTGAACCTCTAAAAGCTTTCTGTCTTGGGAAGCAGCCCACTCCCTGACCGCAGACATGGTTATCTGCAAGTTGATGACTTAGTCAAACATGTAAATGCATGTAATGTACCAAATTAAACAAAAGTAAGTAATGTTGAAAAGGACAGAAACTGCTCTTGAAATAGATATTTCCAGCACTCAAATACTTAGGATCTTACCTCTCTACCAATTATGGCAATTGCAGGCACAGTCAACAGCCATGGCGCTTGTCCAAACATACCAGCTTCAAATGGTCTGGTACACAACAAGATCAAGGTGGCAGCTACCATAAGCTGCATCAATTAAAAAAGACAACTATAAGGTCCTCCTGCATTAGCTTGGCCAACATTGTTTCAACTTTCCGAAAAAAGTTGAGCATTAGTTCGTAGTTCAAAGAATGTCGGCTCTTAGAGTCCATACATTCAAAGAGTATCCCTGAATTCAAAGTTTGGGCTTTTACTCTCACTCATACCACCCTAAAATACTATAATCTTTTCTTATAATGGCTCTTTATTTTATAGCTTCACTTATCTTTCATATGATTTCAAGATAACAGTGGACTAAAAACTTAAATCAGAAGATTTATACTCGGGCAAATATATATAAGTGTGCCAAAATCGTCAGTGTTACCTTATCAGCCACCGGATCCAAAAATGCACCAAATTGAGTACCCAATTTCATCTGTTATGCAAATATACATGAACATGCATGTCAGGAAATGGAGACAACATAGATAAACCTCATCTTATGTTTTCGAGAAATTTTGAAGGTTGAAAAGAAGCACCTTTCGAGCAAGGTAACCGTCGAGCCAATCTGTAATGGCAGCTGCAATGAAGATTCCCGTTGTAGCAGCAGGTCCCCACCAGCTCTCAACATAAAAAGCTTGTACAGAGATACCAAATGTCAATTCATCAATTTTACCACTGCTAAAAAATGGTGCACACAAAATAGACTGAACTGGATATGAAATCAAAATCAGAACTTAAGCAACTGGAAAGAACTCAATAGCAAATGTTTCCATCATTATTTTCTGATGCACTGTTGACCAACTCACAGATTGAAAAGCTTAAACAAAGAGGAGGTACAGAATTCAGTGCATACTGCTGACGAGAAGCGGGACGGCGACAACACGGCCAATTGTCAGGATCGTAGGCAATGTGAGCAATTTAGACGGCTCCGCCGGCCGTTTCTCTCCGTCCTTTTGCGGCGGCTGCAACACATCAGGTTCGTTGCATTGGCTGTCGACCCTGCCATTGACAGTGGCACCCATTTGAGTTCCGAAATCACCGTTTGTGCTGCGCTGTAAATGAACGACTTGCCCTTTGTTCCTACAATCGGAGGTGTAGAAGTGAAGATTCCGCCCGTTTTTCCCGCTACGGAAAAAGTGGGAGGCAATATCAACGTTCGAGGCGGATGCGCATAGGGTTGTCCTACACCAGAACCCGGCGAAGTACTTGAGCCGGGGAATTGGCCTCGAATCGACGGTGGCGGTGGTGGAGGATGTGGAGGAGAAATTGTTGAGCAATCTGTAGGGTTTACGAGCGTGAACGATAGTGAAATTGGTGAGCTTGAGGGCGCCCGGCATGGTGGATGGTGATGGGGTATAGGTTAACTGCACACGGGAGCTCAAGTTAGCGCCGGAGGCTTACGTCAGCAGAGGTGGTCCAGCTGGAGAAGGGGAACTGCCAATTATGGTTTGGTTGTAAATATTGAAGAAAATTCAGTTTTGATACACAAATTGTTGAAATTTCGAAAAAGCACCCATGAAGTTTCGGAATTTCCAAAAAGGTACGAATAATTACAGTCATTTTAATCTTACACCAAAATTTTAGGGTGTTGGTATTCTCACCCCATTTTCAATTTTTTCTTTAAAACTCGAATTGTTTATTGAATTTAAAAGTAGAAATAGTTGTATTTTCAATATAATACACTTACATTATAATACATTATCAGAACTCAAATCTATTTGCGACAAAATCAAGAAGTCAAGATGTTCGGAACTCAAAAATTAAGGTCTACACTTAACTTAGCTGACACTTGTTAGTGCCCATTAACCAGACCAAAGCACTTGTAGCATATGATAACTCAAACTACTCAACGGACATGTCACCACCAGACATTCACAATAGACAGACGCATGAACTGTCAACGCGGTAATAGATAGTTAGATAATTTGGAAAAAAAAATTGAGACAAGGAGTTGTGCTAAGTTAGCTGAAACATGTAACAAACTCTTCCTAAACAAACGTTCGTTACCTTTTGATGTAGCAATAACACTTCGTACTCACGTAGACCGTCATCCAATTGGATCAATCAACAACTGTGAAAGTAAACTTGCCCTACAATCGCAAGATGGAGGAGCCGGCTCAACAACATTTTAGATTTTCTCAATATTTTTGCACATTTTTTAGAACATGTTATTTTTCTTGCATACTTTTTCATTTGCCTGCTAGTATCTAGATATGTAATTCATTTTTATTTAAATCTCAGTTAAAAACTGTTGCTGTCTTAAACATCATAAAATAGCCGATTATATCTTCCAACATTTTACGGTGTTAGCTCCGATGAGCAATAACTATCAATTTTTATTTCAATGAAAAATTATTGGGTGCTCAATTTCAGTTCGATTAATGAAAATTCATTTAAATTTAATTTGTTAAGCATAGCATACTAAATTTGAACAAATTTTGTTTATTCAATAAACTTTTAGATTTGGCTCAAACTCGTTATGATTAATAAAAAGTTAAAAAAGAAAATAAATCGTAAAGTATCAAATTACTATAACTCAACTCATGTTGAGTTCAATCAAATTTTATTTTATTTCATTTAATTAAAAAGATACAATAAAAATTATTACATTGTGTAGACACATCAATGTGCGTTAGCTGCTAGTTATATATAACTTATGAGAGATTTAGGCCTCATTTGATTCGTGTGATTAGGCATGATAAAATTAATAATCATGCATAATCACACCTTTTGTTCACATTATTAGAACCCAATATTTATATTAGGTCCGATATTACAATCTTAGTTTTCCATTTTTATTTTTTTTATTGTTGTGAAAAGTTTATATTTTTATTATTATTTACAGTATATTTTAAAATATAAAATATATAATATACATGCAGAAAAAACGAGTACCTATAGCTTTATATAATTGAAGAGTACTATTTTAGTGTGTTCAGTATTTATGATATGTTATTTTCTATTTATTTTTATTTCTTCTAACTTCCACATATTATCCTTTTTGTTTTTTTTCTCAATCTTTTTCAATAATTTCTGGTAAGTTTTTTTTATTTTTTAATGTTTGATATCTATGGAATTAATTAATATATATTGTTTAAAATGAAAATTAATTCTCAAAAATATGAAGCCTACATAGGAAAGAAGTGTGAGAAGTAGTACAAATTGAGTGAGTCCCCTTCACCCCAACCGCCCACTCCCAAGAAATTGCTCACCTTTTTGCGGTTTGAAGTATGAACAATCTTCTGATATTGAGATATCTGATCGCCTTTTTGGCTGCAAAATTACTCCTCTGCTCTACCATTACTCGAACTCCGTGCTAAGCAATCAGTAATCACTCCCTTTCTCACATGTAAACCATTTTTCTCTGACGGTAACCTCGCGCTTTCCATGTGATAATGATGCCACCCCCTTACCCCACACACTACACGCACTGGCGCGCCGAACCTACTTACTCAGTGAGACCACTCACTGCTGTAGCCAAGAAGCAAGAAAACAGGGGGACCCCATTTCACATTTATTGACTGTACGGTTTTCCTTCTGTTGCAGAGATTTAGGGGGGAGAGTTAAGTAGATAGATCGAGCCCGTCAAAGTAAGGAGACCCAGTAAAGGATAAAGAGGAAAAAAGCTATTTTTGGAGGTGGGATTGGTTTTTTTTTTTTTTTGTATTGGTTCCGATAATGAAGGCCAAAGGGGCGTCGGCGGCGGTTGTGCTAAACCCTGTTCCTGTTATTTCTTTTGATCACAAGAGGTATTGCAATGTGCTTTGTATTTCCCCACGTGTCGGCCATTTTTGCTTTCTTGCATTGCTTTTATTTTATGATCTGTCACTCTGGTGTTAACCTCTGCTTCACCTTAGTTCAGCCGCAGTTTGAAAAATGAGTCTGTCGATTTTCTTGGGTTCTTCGGGTTTTGAGGTTTTCTGTTGCTTTGCTCTTGGGTTCTGCGACATTACAAATAAATCCAATTTGAGAGTATTTATTATCGAACTGGCTATTATGCTCTCTCTGTTTTCTTTTTCTTTTTCTTTCTTTTTTTTTTTTTTTGTATAAGAGATTTCTGGTTGACTGGCTATGATTAAGGTTTTTGGGGTGTAAATTGATGTCGAAGTGCACCGATGAGGTTTCCTCTCCGGCTTTCAGTTTTTCCTATTTTCTTGATAAAAAATATTCTAATAATTTCACCAGATTCATAACATTGATTTTACTGGATCCAAGAACATGGAAAGTTGATTAGTTGTAAATTTGAACAAAAAGTTACTTTTCAGTGTGATTTGCATTCAAACAAAGTTTGACGTAGCAGTTGTGATGGTGGGACAATGCTAAAACCATTTTACAGTGAGGTTGTTGCTATTAATCTGAGTAGGCAGTTTTTGGAGGCTGATAGCATGTATGTGGGATGAGAAGAACTACTACAAACTTTTGGTACAGGGGACCTAGAAATATGAATAAGTGCAATATATATGCACAATCTTGGTATTGCTCTGGTAACTTTTTCACCAATCATCTCCTAATTCGCATCTTTTATTCCATGAAACTGTAAGAGAAAGAGATACTTCATGTGGGGTGATTCTAACTCTCTGTTTGTTTAAAACAGAAATTCCGTGGAACTAAAATAAATGCGTGATATCTGGACAGATTTTATTTCTGTATCCTGGTTTTTCCTCAAATTATTTTCTTTTTTGCATTTTTGCCTTTAAAATTAATAAAACCTGAAGGAAAGGCTGGAGATTATCATCACAAAGAGTAATTGCTTGATTCTGCATTTTAATTTGGAAATTGCATGAGCAGGGATGCTTATGGGTTTGCAGTGAGACCTCAGCATGTACAACGATATCGGGAATATGCTAACATCTACAAGGTTTTCCCATTCTCCCTATGAACTCAATTTCTGTCGGTTACGAATTTTTTAAATACTTTTAGGAGGAGAAAACCATCAAACTGGCCACTGCCTTGCCTTACTTTTCAAAGTAATTAATTACTAATAAATATATGTCATCTGATGTGATTTTAGGAAGAAGAGGAGGAGAGATCAGATCGATGGAAGGAATTTCTGGAAAGGCAATCAGAATCTGGCTTATTTGATACCCATAATGCTGCAAATTTGAATTTTGAATCAGTGAATCTAACAGCTGATGATAATTCCAAGAATGCTGGTGAACCGGAGGATTCAAATGATAAGACTAACCATGAAAGTTTGAAAAAGGAAAATGAAGTGCAATCTGCAACAGATGTTAAAATTCACCGCGTACAAATATGGACAGAGATCAGGCCATCTCTTCGCGCCATAGAAGATATGATGAGTGCTCGTGTGAAAAAGAAGGACACTTCAATTAAAAATGAATCAGTGCCTGGTGCAGGAAAGCCAATTCCTCCCCTAGAAGAGGCTAAACCTGGGAAAGGAGCATCTGAAGACGACTCTGAGGAAGAGTTTTACGATTTGGAAAGATCAGAATCAGATCCTGTTCAAGACATAAGTTCAGGAGATAGTGTTCCTGCTCCAACTGTGGGGGCGGCTCACAATGCTACTAATTCAGAATCTCTACCTCCTTGGAAGGAAGAACTGGAGTGTCTTGTTCAAGGAGGGGTGCCAATGGCACTAAGGGGCGAAGTAGGAAAAGATCAAACATTCTTGATAATTCTCTTGCTGATTTTTCCCTCTATACTCTTTATTAATTCTTTTCACTTGAAATTACAGCTTTGGCAAGCCTTTGTTGGTGTTAAAGCACGTCGAGTGGAAAAATACTATCATAATTTGCTTGCTCCAGACAATTGTGTCAGAAGCAATAACAATGAACTGGAGGATAAGATTCATGAGTCAAATCCAGAATGTGCAGGTGTACCTGAAAAATGGAAAGGCCAGATTGAGAAGGTTATTCATTCTTCTTCACCTGTGTGGTATTTTACTAACAATTCTATTTTTTAAATATGGCTGCGACTAGAAATCCAATTTTATTACCTTTGCAATGCAGGACTTGCCTCGAACTTTTCCAGGCCATCCTGCTTTAGATGATGATGGTAGAAATGCTTTAAGGCGTTTGCTTACTGCGTATGCCCGCCATAATCCTTCTGTTGGCTACTGCCAGGTAAGTCTACTTCAAAGAACCTTTTAGAAAGACTATCTTACATGTCAATTAATGATAAGTTCTTTTTTAATATTTGATGCTTTCTGAAATATGGTTGTTCTCCCATGAAGACTTGTCACAGTATCATTACTATGAAGTTCTTGCCACTTTAAACTTATTTATTTGGGTGGATCTACTCATCCAAAGAATTGCATCTCTGAAGCAGCATGGAGCAGAAGAAATAGCCAATCTTCTAAAGCCTTCTCTTGATTTGTTTTCTACAATTTCTTTTTGGTTTATATATGCTCTGCCCTGTTTGTCAGTGTATTTTTCTTTTTTGGATGGGTGGGGTGTGTGTGCGTCTAGCTGCTGTAATTCTAATACTTTTGGATTATCCACAAGTCTCTCTCATCTAGATATTTGAAAGTTTTGTTTAGATCAAGAATTCTGCACGACCTCCCAGTTGGATAATTGTTGTCTTTCTTCGTTAATCATTAGCATCTTACAGTGTCAGCTCTGAAAGAATTGAAGCGCTTATGAGTTTTTGGGTTTATACAGAATGTTGTTTACTAAAATATTAAGGGAAACTGTTTCATATAGTCCGAGGACTCTTTTATTCTGGAAGTCTGTTGCAATTTTTAAATGTCTTTTACATCTATTTTGTTCTTTTTTTTAAAAAAAAATCAGTAAGTACCAGGCCTTCCAGGCTTATGTTTTGTGCTGCAATCAGATATCTTGTTGTAGGGCGCTGCTGATGCTTATATCTAATGCATGCAGGCTATGAATTTCTTCGCAGGCTTGTTATTGCTTTTGATGCCCGAGGAAAATGCATTTTGGTGGGTTGAATCTTGGTTCACTTTTTTTTGCATGTTATTGTATACCCATTGTTGTGAAACTGTAAAATTGCTGGCTACGTAACATGTCGTATTGCAGATTATAATGTTTTCACTTAGCCTCATTGAATAATTTTTTTTAGATGCCCTCGATCTTATTAAACTAGATATATCTCATGAGTTAATTAAATTTCAGGGCTTTAATGGGTATCCTAGATGACTATTTTGATGGCTATTATTCAGAAGAAATGATAGAATCTCAGGTATTCCTAGGCTTTTGTTTGCCAGCTGTTCCTTTACATGAAGAACAAATTCCCACCAATTTATCAAACATTTCTCTGAAATAGTTACACATGATAAAATGGTGTAAGATGATTAAGGTTCTCGTGTTAAATTATGTCTTTGGCAGGTTGATCAACTTGTTCTTGAGGAGTTGGTGCGCGAGAGATTTCCCAAACTAGGTTTGTTCCTTTTGGTAGCTTTTCTTTTACATACCCTTTCATAACGAGTATTCTATCCAACCATCTTTTTCTGCTCCTCATTAATTTTTTTTGTGCCACAGTAAACCATCTGGATTATCTGGGAGTGCAGGTGGCATGGGTGACTGGGCCGTGGTTCCTTACGATATTTATGAATATGCTTCCATGGGAAAGTGGTGAGGTTCTTTATCTCAGTCATGCAATATTAATTGGAAAAAATCATGAATTTGGATATCATTGCTAGGTAACCTTGAAACTTGATACCATTGCCTTACAGGAAACCCTGCATTCTGATCCTACTTATTAACTTTAGGGTCATCCATTTTTCAATTCTTACACCCTTAAACCTGATTAATTCTGTATTCCTTCAGTTCTTAGGGTCTGGGACGTACTTCTCTATGAAGGAAATCGTGTAATGCTATTCCGGACTGCACTCGCTTTAATGGAGTTATATGGTACTGGCAAATATTTTTTGATTTATTTATTTGATAAAAGAATAGGATATAATGTAAGTTTGTCTGCTCATATGAAACTTTGTTGGCTTTTCTTCCGGATGAAACTTATCTTTGTTCAGTTTTGTGCAGGACCTGCATTGGTTACAACCAAGGATGCTGGAGACGCAGTCACACTGCTTCAGTCGCTAGCAGGCTCCACTTTTGATAGCAGTCAACTTGTCTTGACAGCTTGCATGGCTTACCAAAATGTTAATGAAAAGAGATTACAAGAACTGAGAAATAAACATCGACCTGCTGTCAAGGCTGCACTGGAAGAAAGATCGAAGGGGTTTAGAGTTTGGAGGGACTCCCAGGTTCTGGCTTCAAAGTTATATAATTTCAAACAGGCTCCTGATTCAACAATGGTAGGAACTGATAAACCAGAAGGAACGAATGCTGACATCAATGATAATGTTTCACACTTGGATGCTTCATCTGATAATGTGAATGGGCCATATATGAGCTTGAATGGTGACATGGAGGTAGATCCTGGTAAAGATCTTCAAGAGCAGGTAGCTGTTTATTTATTTTTCCAGCATATCATACCACAATAGCCATATATGGACTCTTATCCCCTACTTGTTCCCATTTTTCAATAAGTTTCTTTGACTTACATTCACACTTGTCATGCTTATTTCTTGCCTCGGAGTGTTCTACTTTAAGAGTTTGTTCGATTGGAACGCCTGCACCGCTAGCACACTGATGATTCTCTAACATCATCCTTTATTAGCATGACTCCCATAATGAGCTATTGTTACTCGACTTAGTATACCGGAAGGACTTTAGATTCAACTTTATGTATCACCTCTCCTATTTAGGGATCTGTAACTACCTTGAGGAACTCTTTCTCCTTGTTTCTATAAGTAACTGCTTCTGTCTTTCCCAATTACAGATTATATATTTTATTTGTTCTATAATAATAGTAAACAACAGCAACCATAAATATTTGAACCAAATACGTCAAGAATTCAAAGTAAACTAGTACGAATACATGTCAATGGTTAGTATCTTAGTGTTCTTTCTTGGATTCACTTCAGTAATCTTGAACTTGAGATGCAGGCTCTCTTTTGACAAGTATTTCTTCCTTTTTGTGGAGATTGTTTATATTAACTACCATCTAATTAACAAACAAAATACCTGCTGGATAGGTCTTATACTATATGAAAAATTACTGTTTTGCATCTTTTGTCTTTCTCCTGATTTTTTTATTCATATTGTTCCTCATTTTTTGTTGGAAGTATGAATAAGAATTATGATAGTTTTGAATTTAAAAATGTTTTGTCCTTCTCGCATGCATAGGATATACCGTTTACAGTTACTGATCCTATATTTAGTAAACAGTAAATAGTGTCTCTTATCGAACATTTTTTTGACCATGTAAGCCATTGATTTTATTCAGGCGGTGTGGCTTAAGGTTGAGCTGTGCAAGCTGCTTGAGGAAAAACGATGTGCTGAGCTTAGGTGAGAACAAATCTATAGTAGTCTGGAGTTCCAATTGCTTGCTGAAGCTATCATTTTCTAGTTGATAACCTCCTATTTGATCCAGCTCCCTTAGGACAGACATTTCTGTGCTTCTAGACTGAACACCCCACTTAATTTGTAGGGAACTTTAAACATTATCAAGTGTTCAAAATAACTTCCCTCCTGCTTTGACCAGGAAATAACCTGTTACCTTATATATTTGTCTTTCTTGAGAAACAAGGTCGGAATCTCATTGCCTGCATCCCCTAAGGATAAAGCATATGCTTATGTGTCACTTCACTTCATCTATAACACAAGCAGAAATCTAGATTAGAATTATGTAGTTTCTACTTTCAATGAACTTTGTGCAAGTTATACTAGTCTCACTTGATGTGGACTCCCCAAGCCCCCTTTCCCCTCATTGCTATGGAAGCTTGTACATGGTACTATCCTCTCTGATGATGCTGAAGGATGTCCATGTCTTTGAAACGATAAAAGTCTCTAGAATTAACACTTGGAATGGTCCTTAACACACAAATTTCTTATATTTAAATAGGAAATGGTTCTGATAGCCAATATTCATTCCATGATTTTGTTTCTGTGCTCTGTTAAGCATAATTAGCTGTAAGGTTAATGCTTTATTAATGTTGCAATTCTGATCATTAATCAAGGCTTACGATAAAAATATATGTTGCGATTTTTTTTTTTTTTTGGAAAAAGATTAAGGAAATCACGAGATATGGATAATTCACATTCACCGTGTTGATCTGCACTAACCTTTAGGTAGTCCATTTTAGGGAGTGCAATCCACCAGCTCAATAATTTGCTTGACATGTGAGTTGCAGTAGTGTGATTTAAGGCCTTTGCAGATAAGATAAAATGCTGTCATCTTAAAGCAGAAATTTATGTTAGCATGTTATAATCCCATGTCCCATGTTACTGAGTTATTAATATTTAGTTTTCTCTGTACAGGGCAGAAGAGCTTGAAATAGCACTAGTGGAGATGGTTAAGCAGGATAATCGGCGACAATTGAGTGCAAGGGTGTGTAAGAAGCTCGATGCACACTGCTTGTTTTCCTTTTCGTTTTGTCACAATAATGCTTGTGGAAATATATGTGGACATGTGCACTAGTATGTGCTAGCTATCCATGACTTTTCCTACTGGAGGGTTGTTTGCGCAAGCTTATTTTAAGCGCTTATCAGCTTTTTGCTAAAAATAAATTGACAAGGTGTTTTTGATTTATCCTATGCTTTTCAATGAATAAGATGATCTAAGTAAAAGTCATAGACAACTCTCAACCAACGTAGCGAACTTCTATAACTTATTGGTAAAATTGCAACGATTAAGTAGTTTTCCCAAACAATCCAACGTAAGCCTTTTTTCACTTTTAAATTTTGTTTTCAAATACTCCCAACTTTCAGTACTGCTGATTTTCAACTCTTCCAACAATTTATTTCCACCACAAGAAACACAGAAGATATTGCAAACACCCCTTGTGAGTTTGTTTGGACGGTGAGAATTGATTGTACAAGGGAAATGAAAGTGTGAATGAGTCTAGGAAAAAGTTTTGTTTGGTTGAAAGAATAGATGGAAGTAAAACAAGGTGTAGATGAACCTCTTCGGATTCCATTTTTCTCTTTGTTCAAAATTGGGTAGAAGAGCGAGAGTAGCTTGAAAGACAGAAGATCCCCATTTGGATTTTTATTTATCATATTATTCAGAGATACAATTTATGTCCAACTTTGTTTTATTTTCTATCTTTCCGCTACCATGTACTCCTTCTGCAACTAGATTAGTCTCTATATATATCTTTTTTTATGCTGTCATCCATGGCACAAAAACAAAATATTGCAGTCTCATTCTTATTTTTTGCTTACTGAAGAGATTTCAAGTTAGTTAATTTATGAGTTCATTTTGATTGGTTAAATTATTTATATGGTAATTTATTTGTTATCTAGCCAAAAAGATTAATAGATAAAGCTAGATAAAATAATCTTTTCATCCCACCTTATTTTTATTAAACTGATAAGGGTAAGTATTTAAATCTTCTTCCATATGGATCATAACAAACAACTTGAACAACTTGAAGGAAAGTATTATATAAAATTACATAGTATATAACTTTTTAAGCTAGTGCGTCAAGTAGATATGTAAGTGTTGATTATAGCAGCAGAGGCAGGATACCATCTTCTGCATTTACAATCTGGTCCGTAATTTAACCTAGGTAGTGTTCTTCTTTTGGGATTTTCCTTGATTTATTCAACCTGATAGCAAGCATCTGTTTCTGGCTTTAGGTTGAGCAGTTAGAACGAGAGGTCTCTGAGCTTCGGCAACTACTCATTGATAAGCATGAACAAGAGAATGCCATGCTTCAGGTAAGACTAGTGCTCTAAGATTGAGTTACAATTACACCAATTTTTCACGATTGGTTTGTTCCAGTATGGTAATTGCATTCCTGTTTACTTTTAGATCTTAATGAGGGTGGAACAAGAACAGAAGGTGGCAGAGGATGCTCGCATATCTGCCGAGCAAGATGCTGCTGCCCAGAGATATGCAGCACAAGTGCTTCAGGTTTCTTTCTCCTTTTCTTAGTAGTAGTAGTAGCTGTAGTGTTGTTACCCCCTACGTGTGGCAGTTTACGCATCTTGATCCCCATTTGGGGCTTTTATAACAGTGACATCATTTGATGCAAGTAACATTATTATATGACGTAAATTGTCATCTTCAGAAAACCATACAATTTGCTTTTCCAGCTGTTCACGATTCCTCATTCATGATAGTTTGCTGCATAACCTGCAGTGGTAGTATGGTTTCAAGATGTGCATCCAGACTAGACATTTTGTCTGCTTAGTTTCCTTTAATTTTTTTCGATTGTAGATATATTGAATTTGTGCTGCACTCTTGCATTGACCGCATGCAGGAGAAGTATAAAGGAACAACTGCTGCCCTGGCTGAGATGGAAAAGAGGGCAGTTATGGCCGAGTCCATGCTGGAAGCAACCTTGCAGTACCAGTCAGGGCAAAACAAAGCACTGTCTTCTCCTCGGTAATACAAGCTTTCTTTAAATGTATTTTTAAATTGATTTACTCCATGTCCCTTTATTTTTTTTTTCCCATGTTGTTACTATTGCTGTTGCTGCCAGCAATAGTTGTAAAGAAAGGGCAAGCACAACATTTACAATTCCACCATTTCCCCCTATTAATATATTCCTTGTCTATGGAGAAAGGGCATCCTTATAGTTCAAATTTATCTTAATGTTCTTTGCAGATCGCCACAGCAAAGCAATCAGGATACTTCACAAGAAACACCAACAAGAAAGATTAGTTTGCTATCCAGACCATTTGGACTAGTACCCCCAACACACACACCAAAATACCTAGAATGAATCTTGGTTCATGGCTTCATTAGTATTCCTCTAATTTTCAAGTTCCTGTGGTTCTATTCCTATTGCTTTTAGTTAACAATAGGTTAACTTTATGTAGTGTAGCTCTTTAAATCCCAACTCCAAAGTTGAAGTTTTCTTTATTAGAAGTTAGCATAATAGACCAAAGTCCCTAATAACCTCAGAAGCTAAATCCCATTTCCGATTAAAACTAAACTAATTAGAAAATTGTTGAGCCAAATTCTTCTTCAAATGGCATCTTGCTCTGTTCATTTCATGACCCCCAAGAGGAGTCTAGTTGGAATGAGGTCATACGGGTGTGACTGATACTATGTGCACAAAATGGGGGGAAAGGACCAAAAAAAACACTTCCAATCACCTGCCTAGAATAGTCAGGAAAGTTGCTTTCTCCACCTATCAGAAGTATTTCATATTTTTCTTGCTGTTCTGTATCTGTAGTAAACAGGGGAAATTATTGACTGGTACCTTCTTTAGAAATCTAGATACATGCACGGAAGGCAGCTCATTTTAATATTTAAAAGTTTTAACCATTGGGCAGTATAATTTGACCCATTAATTTTCATGCAATGGAGATAGTTGCATTGGTTACTACCCATAAGATTGCTTTTTGCTTCCTTTGGTGATTTGTAGGTATACTTTCTGCTATGCTCACAAGATTTAATGTTACATAGTTTCTGTCATCATGCACTCCTTTGTGTATATCTCATCATTTGCTCCATAATAAGCAAATCGTTCAAATGAATTTGGGTGTTCCAAAATTCTACTTTCAAACTGGGAAAATACGAAAGTTAATGGAAAAGATCTTTCTGTCATCCTGCTGCAGAAGTATTCACTCTGAAGCTGTAACATAAGATTATCGATAAAAGGCACTTGCAATCCTATTTTAATTTCGTTGTGTGTCTAGTACATCGAGTATGTTAAACCATACCCTTTATATCTGTGCTGTGCTGACAATTCTCTTTGAAAAAACCGGATGCAACAGGGGAAACCCACCAGTGTTGAGGAGCCAAATGATGGGAAATCTTCAAACGAGGGACAAAATAAAAGCCTTGAGCAGGACGATGCCAATGTTCATGAGGTAGAGGAGAAGGTATAATGCCCACCAAATTGTAGTTCCGACACATCTGTCAATGGAACCTGTTGATTTCCTATGTTGAGTATAAATGCTTTCCATTTCCGAAGTCCCTTCATGACCAATACAGAGTTATCAATTCATTCTTTTTGTTCATTATCAAGAGAACCAATAATATTTATTGTTTGTTTGTCGGTCACTAATTGTCGGTTTAGCCAAATTGTAAAGTCTTTATTATGTAATACTTGCACCACATCTTTATAAAGTATGACGAATGTTATTTAAGAAAGTTGTCATCTACCTGAACAGAAAATCTCTCTGTAGTTTGTTATGCCTAACTGCAGCTATTCTGCAAATTTGGTGGTTTCATGGCATTCTTGCAACCGGATTTGCTTCTCAGAAATGAACCCCAATTGAATTTACAGTACTCGACTCTTTAGTTGATTCAAGCCCAGGACCATTTTTATATAGTTATGTGCATTCATTTTGAATCCCTCCTGTGCATTTGTCGCAAATACTAACCAGTGTGTCCAAGTTGCGACCTATACTTGGTTCCAACCCTCATTGTACTACGCCGATGGTACCAGTGTTTACATTAGTTCTAGTGTCTGATATGTTTGTAATCGATACAAAAGCCCAGGCACAGCATGTTGCTGGCAACCCACAAATCAGGATTCAGCACACTGGAAGGTGGCTGGGTTGCTAATATTGCTCTTCTTTTTTTTTCCATCCAAAAAAAAGAAAAAAACATATCCAGTGAAGCTGTATGATTTTGTCGTAAATATACCATTTTTGGGACGTCATGGGAAATATACTTGTTGAGATCTCAGGAGAATGGAGATAGAGGCTTATACATCGTTCAAAATCTCTTGTATTAACCCAATGGGGTACTACAGCAACACTTAGGACTGCTTAAAATACCTAGTTAGACCATTGCTCAAATGTATAATGATGTATCAGCAAGCAGACAGTGTATAGGATACAAGAATTCTCAAGCACACAGATAAGTACTGAGTATGATCTTTACATCTCTGTTCCCGTAACAAAACTGAAAACTTTTATACCTAAGCAAAAACATCAAGGCCTGAGCATTTGAACATAAAGCAAATGTACAAAACCATGGACATCACTAGCACCATCATTACAATGGAAGCAGCAACCAAGAATTTACGTATTTGACAGCAACATGGTGTTTATAGCCCATTTATATTAACATTTAGATACAAGAGCCCCTCAATGGTCCGATCCTCAAACGTCGAAGGCATAGTTCTACACATCTGGAAAATGTGATAAAATACTCGGGACAATCCAAATGGAACAAACGAGCAGGAAAAAGGAGAGCAAAGAACCAAAGCAAAGAATAAGAGAACCCTACACAAACTCTAAAATAGAGAAAGGAAAATAAAAGCTTCACAAAATTAACATGGTGTGGTTCAAGGATGATCAACCTGCTTTCATTTCATTTTTCTATTTTTAATAATTTAAGTACACGGGGGTATTGAAACTCTTGCCTGGACTCGGGATAACACGAGATAGTCATGATCAGCGAAATCACTTCGCCCATCTGATTCTGTTGTAGAAATCCTCATGCTCCGTGCAGAACATTGAAATTGGCCGGTACTATCGCTGTTCCCTTCGCATTCTTGGAGTGGATGAGGCTGAGCTAGGCCTCTGGACAGGCTGAGTCTCCGGGTCGTATTTCTGGGACGCAAGATAAGTTAGGGCTGTTACAACGTCGGCAATGAGCGGCCGCATGTTGGGTTGCTCTTGAACACACATTGCGGCAACAGCAAGAGCCTGATACAAGCCCCTAGCTGGGTACTGACCTTGAAGCATGGGGTCGGCCATCTGCGAGAACTTCCGACGGTCTTTAAACAAAGGCCGAGCCTGCAAAGATACCAGAGCATTTTACGAAGATTAATAGGCTTTTGATGTTTATTTCATAGGTGTGGTTCAGTTGACATAAATCACGTTACAATTCCATCACATCAAAGAAATAATCATGCACAAATACTTTTGAGCATTACTTCTTAGTTAATTTATTTGATTTTTATCACCAAATATGCATCATATCCTATAATTTTTTTCCCAGTACCAGTCAAGAAACGAAATACAGCAGCTATGTTACCTTGGAACTAAGAAACGGAATTTTCTTGATGATGTTCCTACTTGCTATATTGAATTTTTCAAAAGCTTATTCAAGACTCGATAAATATCTTAAATTATATAAACTTCTATTCTTTGATTGTTTAAATTGCTACATCTTCAAACCACTAAGTTCTTTTTTTTCCATATCAAATTGCTAGATAAAATGAATATCATATCCACATTTCACATCAATTTTTCAAAATTCACAACGCTAAAGTCCAAACCAAAATCCATTTAATTTCTAGGCCTTTATAATGGCACTTTTCACAAATCAAATTCTATTATTAAGATCGACATTGAAAGGGCGTTAAACTAAATCAGGCCAAAAGTTTCTCAATTACATTCGGGATTCGGCACAGCTTTTTGACATGCCTAAATTTTGGTTCGATATTACCGAATGAACACCCTTATTTGTAAGTGAAATTTGTAATGTATATGAATAAGTATACATAAATATATTGTATAGATGTTAAATGTAGATACTTAATATCTTTTATACAAAATTGTGAACATAAAAAATTTAACCATTTTGATTATAATTTATAATGTATATGTATATATACTTTTTATTGTATATGCATACGTGTACATATGTATCACTACCCTTATGTTCATACACAATGCTAAATTTTTAATCATTAACCACATCTACCAAGCCCTAGATAACTATCCTTTCCGAATAACACTGAAATTCCAACCAATAGTCGATTATCTCTAGCAAAATAAGTTGAATTTTTGCGCATAATCAATTCTTTTATAGTTCTATTGTAACTCTAAGTCCGTGTTACAAATTCTATATATTTAATTGACTTTCTATTTGTAATTACTTAACAATAAAATATTATTATCTATTGGTACATATTATATTTCAATCATCTTCTTCCTCAAATTTAATTAACTAAGCCATGACACGTTTTTGATTTGACAAGAAGTTCTAAAGAGAGTTGAAAAAGTAATATTCTATGTACCTTACAATGTTGCCTTCAAAATAGTGGTGGTTGAGAGTCAGTGCAGATCATTACTTACATATTAAGGCGATTTTGGGAAAAAGTTTGAACAAATGAAGTACTAATTAGGATCGTTCCATGAAGATGAGCAATAAATTTTGGACAAATGGCATATATAAGTTTTTAATACATAGATAGCTACTATGGTCATAACAAATGTATCTCCATTCAATCTACAATAGAGATTAATTGAACCAA
>NC_026151.1:8476763-8485868 GCF_000512975.1 Sesamum indicum
TTCAAACAGAAATATAATTTTATGTACTACAACTTAGATTTCTACTGCTCATTTCCTTGTAGTGTGAGTCAAACTTTTCAGTGAGCTTAGGCTTGGTCAAAAATTGTTCATTTCAAGTTAGCCTATATGAAAATAGAATTGATATTCTTATTCAACAATTCACGAGCTTTTACTTGAATATTTTCACATAAATATCCGGATTTATATTTATAAGAAATATAGTTTGAACTATGAATTTGTTGTATGTTGAGGTCAGATTCCAAGATCCAATCGAACAACCTAAAACCACAAAGTCCGACCCCGGCCTTAGTACTCCAACGGTCAAGTCAGCTGAGGGATCAAGGTCTAAAGGTTGGATATAAACCGGTTAGTAAACAAGATTGCACATAATTTCAACCAGAGCGCAATAGTGAATGAGGTTTTTGTAACAGTTATCCAATGGTAAGGACAGAAGTGTGGCTCACCGAATCATGCCATGAGATCCATGGTTGCCCTTGATAGTCCTTGTCCGCTATTTGTGCTAGGCCCTTGAGGCCCGTTGAGCATTACTTGAATATAAAGCCATGATGCACCTAGGGAGACCAAACTCACTCCTCATTATCCTAAAGCCTATCAAACTAGGCTTCTTGGTTTGAGTTGGGCCATATTACATTATGGGTCTCTCTCTCTCATTTTACTCCCAACTTATGGTTCAATGGCGGAAATTTTGATTTTCAAAATTTATAATCCAAAGATATAAGTTGATATGGACTCATATCTATTTATTCTGCTCCAATTTTCAACAAATAATCATACCTTCTATGCAAATTTGAAAAATTGAAGAAATTTGCATAATCCAAAGAGAATCATACAGATGTACAAGATTTCCTAAAGGTCACATGACCCAAGAATTGTAAGATACAACCATGATAAAATGATAAGTTTCTAAAAAAGAAATCCACTCGGGAAGACTGTATGTAACCACAACAGGAGCTTAGACAAATTTCTAGAAAAGAATGTTTTTCAAGAATTATGGAAAAGGAATATGCATAAAGCGGAATAATGAAGGTCATACACGACCGTGGGAATTTATATAAAGTGATATAATGAAGCTCCCACCAAGCACCAAGGTCATAGGCAACCTTACTGGCGTGAACAAATTTTGATATTAGCTTAAAAGTTCTACCAAGGTCATATATAATTGCAAAGCACAAAGAAATTGATCCACAACATTCGCAACAAAGCATCCAACGGCGAACAAAGCAAAGGGATAGATAGTTGATCGTCCAATGGAAACTGGAGCAAAATAAATGCACATGGGCTGATATCAACTTATATCTTAAGATTAGAAATTTTAAGTCCAAATTTCTACCTTTGAACCATAAGTGGGGATTAAAATGATAGAACCTGAAAATGTAATATGGCCCCACTCAAACCAATAACACCCAGTTCGACAGGCCCTTATGATGATAGAGTCTAGGCTCCAAAGGCCCAGCATGGCTTAATATCGGAATAATGCTCAATGGGCCTCAAAGGCCCAGCCCGAGCAACCTAAAAGGACGATCAAGGGCAACCAAGGATCATCATACACGTGGCATGATCCGGTGAGCCACACTTGTGTCCGTACCATTTGAGTATCTGCTACAAATATCTCATTCACTATTGCACTGCATCAGGTTGGATAATTACTATCCAGAATCTTATTTACAAGCTGCTTTATATCCAACCTTTAGACCTTGACCCTCAAGTGACTTGACCATCGAAGTCCTAAACTTGGGTTGGGCCTGCAACCTGACTTTGAGGTTTTAGGTTGTTCAATGATGTTGCTTAGGACGTGACCCTACAATCCAGCCTCAGCATATGATCTGATTTATTTCACCTTCATTCAGTTTACCTTGTGAACATATTTTTGCCAACATAATTCCTTATATCATCTCCATCCTCAAGTCTAGTATATTTCAAAACTTGCCTGAAAATTTACTCTAGTGACAAAATACAAGAACTCTGAATGTTCTAAAGATGAATGTCCGCAAGTTATAGATATATATGCTCCAAAACATACTATGGAAGATCAAATCGAACAAAAAAACAAACATAGCAGCAAAAATTAAAAAAGCGTAATCTCTTACCCATGCAACTAGATTGTGCTCCCCAGCAGCTCTTGAGTTGTCGATAGCCTTTCTGCCAGTGATAATCTCGAGAAGCACAACTCCAAAGCTATAAACGTCTGATTTTAGAGTGAGTTGTCCCGTCATTGCATATTCAGGCGCACAATATCCATAGGTTCCCATAACTCTGGTTGATACGTGAGTCTTATCACCGACAGGTCCCAATTTGGCCAATCCAAAATCAGAAAGCTTAGGATGATAGCCTTCATCTAATAAAATGTTTGAGCACTTTAAATCTCGATATATAACTGGTGGATTCGCTTTATCATGCAAATACTCCAAACCCTTTGCCGCTCCAGCAGCTATTTTCATTCTTGTGTTCCAGTCAAGTCGCCTTTTGTCGGGTGGAAGGTCTGGAGTGTGCAACCATAAACTAGTATTCACTCTTTTTTTGTAATGCATGTGCATGTTATTTGAAAAACTAAAACAGTTACGTACTAGTAAAATTAGGAGTTCAACAATTAGGCTACTTTTCCTTTTAACACAACACACGTACCGTGCAGATGGTCCTCCAATGATCCTAATGGCATGTATTCATACACCAAAAGTCTCTGATCTCCATCAGCACAATAGCCAATCAAATTTACCAAGTTTGGGTGGTGAAGTAAACTTAACATCAAAACTTCAACAAGAAATTCCCGGTTCCCTTGCAAACCATTGCGATCAAGTTGCTTTATAGCTACAATCTATAGAAAAAAGGACAATAAGTTAAGGTTTTATCCCCAACTCACATTAAATATTTCGAACTTCCTTTCTCAGGCAACAGGGTGCAAACAAATTAGGTGATTAACATAAACTATTTATGATATAACAAAGAGTAACTACACGCACTAGAATATGCAGAAATGTGTCTTGCATGAAAATAACTAAAGCACATTCACAATAAAACAGGTCTTTAGCAGTTTCTTTAAAATCATAGTCTTTAAACTGTTCCATATGAATAATCCAAATTTGAATTAGAAAGAAACGTTCTTTTGATTCCTCTGCGTCTGAAAGATGAAAATCTTTCAGGCCCCATTATCTCAATTCATCAGATTCCAAAAGATTACTGCCCTTCATTTCAACTTTCAAGAAAACAAGTTGTAGAGTTTCTGTGACGCTATCAAGGAGAGAAAAACAGCCAGTCACAATTTACCATCTCCTATTTGTGTGTTTCTTATTTCCAGCTGTTTGTCAATGATAATAGCATTAAAAAGATCCTTCAGTTGTAATTATCAATTCTGGAATTCGGATCTTTTTCTGTTTTGCAGATAGATAGTAAAGAAGGGAGAGGTCCATATTTTACAAGATATTTCACGTCTCAAATACAAGAAAGACCGCGTTCAAGCTCAATTTTTGCCTCAAGCAGCAAACAACTCGGATTCACGATCAAGTTTCATAATAACAGAGGAGAAAACCTGATTAGTGCTCTCTAGTCGTCCTTTATACACTCTTCCAAATCCACCTTCACCCAAAAGACAATCTGCCCTAAAGTTCTTGGTAGCCGTAGCCAATTCACGAAACGTAAATGTATGTGCAGCAATGTGACCTGATCCTCCATCTTTGGGACCTTCCTTCTTTACATCAAATGAAGAATTTGTCTTTAGCTTTTCTGGCATGAGAAGAGCAAGCAAGACAAGATTAATAGACCATACTCTTCTATTTGACAAACTCATAAATTATAGTTTAAAAGACAATGTAATCGCATAGTAAAGGTCCACAACAAACGGACAAAGGTCCAAGTAAAATATAGTCAATGCACAAGTTTGCAAGTTCTACACATTAAAGCTACTGTAATACTGGACTCGAATAAAGTGAGCTAACTAAAAATGCGAACCTTAAACAAGTAGTAGAAAGTTTGAAATAATTTTACTTCCAGTCCAATTTCCGCAACTGGTTTCCTACTTTCGCAGGCAGATTATAATTTTATCCAACTCAGACCTGAATAACTTAGTGAACCAACATTGTCTAGACCCAATCAATGCATACACATAGGACGAAATTGTCTTAACGACTGTTTCATCTGAATCATATGCAAGTGCAAATTTAAAGATTTAACTTTGGCCACAAAACAGGAATTCGGCTAAAACCTCGTCTAAGAAAAAAACATGATATATCACTAATATAAAAACCACTTAAAAAAAAAAGGTATAAAGCTCATTTTCCAGAAGCATTTCCACCAAATTAAGTGGGATCAAGAAAACAAAACATGCCAGATAATCCAACCTGCTTGGAAGAGGCAAAATCCCCTCCTGATGAGCAAATGAAAAACAGTAAAAACTAAAACACCAAATTTTCCAAGAAAAAAATAGAAGAAATAAAGGAGGTTCAGAACAAAAAAGCTACAATCTTGAGAGCTCACAATGTACAAGAAACCCCAAAAGCCTCTCACCAACACAAATACCTGTATTTGATGGGATCTGATCATCAGACTTCTTGTCCTGATCTTTCTTTGCTTTCTTCTTTGATTTTCCAGAACAAAGGAACCAACCCATTTCTGTATTCTCGCTCTCTCCGTATTCCTCAGTGTGTGAGTGATGACAAGGGGGAGTGACGCTTTGAAGAACGAGAAAAAGGAAGAGGAAGGGTTGAAGAAAAGGGGAAGAGGGAGGTGAGGAAGGACCCCAGGGGGGTGGGGTGGGCGGAGGGGGTCCAAGGAAAGCAGACCAAACACGATTTTCAGACAGAAGAGAAAGAGAGAGAGAGAGTGAAGTTAAATTCGGACACAGGGCTCTTTTTGTATTTACCTTTTCGCTGGTGGGTCAAAATTGCACTCTGGCCCCTTTTTTCTTGGTTTATTCTTAAACCACCCACAAACTTATTCTTGATTTTTTTTAAATATCTTTCATATGTATTATATATATATATATATACATGCATTTTTAATTATACAAAATGTTTGAAAAAATAATTATATATAATATAATTTATATTGAAGTACATATAGTAAATTCTAAATATCACTTACATTTCAAGAAATTATTATACTATATTTTTCGACTTTCTTATTGTTTCTTTTTTAATTTTCAGAGTTATTTGTATATAGATATTGAAACAATACAGAAATTAAACAAATTATCACAATGTATATAAACTATATATATATACATATTCATATTTTTTTTGTATAATAGTATTGATATACATATCATCTCAATTAAAATATAACAATATTAAATACGAATAATTACATAATACGAAGAATTATAAAATATTGAATTAAAATAGAATAGAACATAAAAGCACTAAAATCATCTGATAAAGACTTTTTTACGATCAGAAAGTGCTAATAATACCTAAAATAAAGTATTAAAATTTTTCGCGAAAGTTTATTAATTAAAATAAAATAAAATAATATATATACTATTGGGTTAGAAACTTTGAACACCACAAAGTCTAGGGGCAACATTTTAAAGTTAATATTTAGGGCTGGGAGGTGAATGTGAAAAGACAAGTGTACCCTCATAATTGATTTACTTGTTGGCTAAGAGCAGCGGGGCAGCATTGTCTTTTCATGCCACACAAAATGGCCATAATTATACCTTTTAATGTCAAATAGTGTTGAACTATTTTTTTGTGTACTATTTAATTATTAGGTTATATTACATCAACATTACGAGGTTTCGTTATTTGCAAAATTATAAATCTATAATTTTAATTTAAAATATATATTTATAATTGTTTATCTCGAATTTATTCATAATTGTAATTATAATTTTAAGAGTGTACTGATATATTTGCAAATGATAGGGAATAATATACATTTAATATGTACGTAAAATCAAATTTTTATTATATAATTATACTGCTCTTCCTTAAAATTTTATATAATTATATTAGACCTCTGTTATTTGAAAATTTACATATAGTATTCATAATGTTTATTTTTCCTAATAAATAGATCTTTTCTTCAGTTAAAATTCACTGCATTTGATTATATTACCAAAAAAATTAAATAAAAATCAGTATTTAATTTCGATTGACTTATCAATGACTTATTATAGGTCAAACCCTTATATATCTTCACACTCTAATGAATGCGAGAAGATTCATTTTCATCTTCATAAGGATATTTTAATTAAAAAAAATAACCGATAATAATTTATAATTAGTAATTAACAAACTAGTAAAAAATAGATATAAATATTAATTAAATTATGCAAAAGCATACATAGTGATGAAATTTAAATTTTATAATTATCGAGTCTCAAAATTTTACTATTTAAATTAGGTTTGACTAATTAATGAAATCGAATATTTAAATAATTAATGAATTGCATCCGCTTTGAATGCGCATTGATTAAACTTAAATGTTTTTTGGAAAAAAAAATACTATATTAACATTTTGAAAAAATTTAAATTTACAGAATCATTGGTGGGTTTAGTGAGAGAATCCAGGGTAGTTGTTGCTTGCTTAAGAACAACTGTCGCAAATTCAGTCGGCAGTTTTTGCGACGGTTTTGTTGGATTGTTAATTGGCCAAGAATAATTACATTTTTATATTATTATTATTTTTATGATTATTATATATGTATAAAAAAAGAATTGTTCGCGTTTTGTAGCAGTGGATCAAACTACTTAGAGTTTATCTACTTTTAGGTATGAAATATAATAAAAATATAATTAAAAATATAAAAAATTATACTAGCAGTCCTCGCAAACCGTTTTATATAATAAATATTTTTTCATATTTTAAAATATATTATAGATAAAAATAACTAAACAGTTAAATTAATATAAAATTTAAAAAATTGAATAAGCTAGATATCTTATGAATTGAAAACATATCTATTTAATAATAAAAAATTAATGTAATGGTATCAAAATCACTACTTTGTGACTATAACAGCTCAATTCTTGATAAACTATAAATATTATAAATAAGAATAAAATGTATTAATTGAGCAATTGAATTAATATTAAACTTGAGAAATTGAATAATTTAATTATTTTATTAATTAAAGGGCATTTTTGAAATCACAAAAATTTATACAGTAGTGTCAAAACTGCCACTGTATGTCCAAAATAACTCTTTTCTTTATAATAATACTAACCAATATAGCACATTATTTTTGCATACCTGTAATTAATAATCTTTCATATTTTAAAATATATTATAAACAAAAATAAATATATAAATCAATAAATTACATTTCAAAACAAAAATTAGATCTAAAATATTATCAACACAACAAAAGAATTATCAAAATGATATCAAAAAATGACAGAAATTTTGTAGAATAATGATAATAATAATTACGATTGAATTTTAAGAGTTTCTAATTAAAAGTATAATTATTATATTTTAAAATTGATGCGACGATATCACTAACCGTTGTTTGTGAGTGTAGCCTATTCTTTTTTTTTTTCTATTTTATATTAATACAGATCGATATAGTATACATATAAGCATTCATTTGGCATAAGTTTCCAATATCCCTTATAAATCAATCAAGCTCGATTCAAATGAAACGTCTTCATCTGGTTGCCTCTTTGAGCTGAATTTAGGCTCATCCAAACGCAACACGCCAAAGAAACACAATCAAGATCGAGCCGACAACCAGCAAGAAACATTCGATACTACAGAGCTACTGCCAAATTAACTGAAATACAACACATCCATCCACTCATCTCATCTTCTCCAACATCTGCTGTATTACATTACAATTAACTCTTGGAGGAAAAATGATGGAATAGTTACACCAGTGTAAGCAGCCAAATATAAGCCTGACCGATGACATCTACCACAGATGACAATCATGATAATGTTAAATTTTCAATCTTTACATCCTACGGAAAAAAAAAAAAAGAACCCGTCTTCGGACTAGCTCTCGATGTAACATCAGAATAGATAAAGAGAGTGAGAACGTACCGGGTGGGAGGTGAGAAAGAAAATGAAGAGAATACAGAAAGGTATCATCAAATTTGTAGCATACATGAGCACATATTCACCTTGCACGCGAACAACATATTGTTGGATTAATAAAAAATCCAGATAACTAAGTTAAAGTTCGTTCCGGTAGAAGGGGTCTTTCTACCCCATGCTATCTTCCTCAGAAATTCCATCCCCTGCATGCCTGAAACGAAATTCATTACAAACATTTGAGGTTTAATTCCATGTCAAAGTGGATTTGCCAGTTAATCTTGGAATGGTGTCGTTAAGGATAGAAGGCGTAATGTTGTGAATGTGATAATAAGGGTGCAAGAAAAGCAGACAAAGGTTTTACCAATAAAAGGTCATTGACAGTAGTGCTAATACTGGACAGAAAGGTCAGCTACAATTTTCATCCATCCATGTCCTAATCAGTTCTATAAGCACTCAATAACCTAGTGTTTTCCTTTAACTGTGGCTTTAATTTCAGGAGTGTTCAACTAAGTGGTTACTGTCTTTTTTGCTGCTTATAACTCTTCATATCTACAACGCTATAACATAGAGGATATAAGATAACGAATGGATGACCTTCAAGAACAAACCATTTACATTAAAATAGCATTCACATCTGTGTTTGTCCCACAGGAGCTTCTGCCCACAACTAGTTGTTGCCTTCCTTTTCATATTAACAATTTTCCTTCTACATCATGGGCAGCCAGTGATAACATTGTTTTAGGTGCATGTTCCTCATCCCCTGACATAATATATCCTGACTTATTTCTTGATACCAATGGAATTGAAAGTCGAACTATTGGAAGGTAAAACATAAGAGAATACATGCCTTAATTATTGGCCCAGTAACGCACAAGAATTCTTTTTTTTTTTTTTTTCTAAAAATCATCTCAAAATCAACTTTTAAAATTTCCTGATGAAGTCAAGTATTTTAGGTAATTTAATGTTATGATTCAATATTACAAAGTCCCTACCATCACTGTTCCATGAAGCACATGATTACTACCTATTAGAGCCAGCCAAAAATCTTCCTTTTCACTGTGGCATCCACTCACATCAATTGTTTCAGTAACAATTTTTCCAATTTACATCAAC
>NC_026151.1:8486167-8503065 GCF_000512975.1 Sesamum indicum
CTCCATGTTTGGTGTATTTTCCAACCATTTCTACTCTAATTATGGACAAGAACATGTCACCAAACGTTTGTATTTCACTAAGACTCCAGAAACAAAATATCACGTATGCTTTATTCAAGAACAATTCTAGTGAAGGTAGATTGACCAACATTCACTTTCAGTATTTGTAACAACATTAGCCGACATTTTCCAATGATTTTGCCAAAAGGGTACGGTTCATTTCTGAGATCCAATTTCCCCATATACATGGCATGAAATATAGAGCATGTTATTGTCAAGACGCAGAAACAAACCTCCATGACGTGGTCAAGTGACGAGTTTTTCTATCCAACTGCAAATTTTCTAAAGCAGCAGAAGCACGAACTACATCATCAGGAAGTTCATCGTTGTCATATCTCCAATTGTATTCATCTTTCCTATAGCCAGATGTGGATGACCCAGCTCTTCGATCTGAAACTCAGAATAATAAGAGAACATAAAACAATTTAACTAATGTTGCATAACCAACTTGAAATTGCCTTCATGCTCACCAGATGATTGTGAAACAGGAACAGGCCTGCAAGAAGCATCATTGCAGTACAAGTTAAGAACTGAAAGATGAACCAAGCTAAAGAAGGAAGAAAGATAAGGAAATAGTAAGTGATGATAAACCTTCCTAGTGGAGGTAGACCCCCAGCAACTGATGACGGCGAAGGCCTCCTAATATTTCTACCTTCCACGTTTGATAGAGATTCATGTTCAGGAGTGGTTGATCTCCTGTTGCTACCCCTTCCTTGAGTCAAATTCTACAAGAACACACATCACGAATATGAAACAAAGCTTATGCTTTCTAAGAAAGAGAAGAAAATAGAAGTCTACGATATGAATTGACATCCAGTAGAGCAGATCTCAACAGAAACTCAACTCATGTCTTTTAGCATGGTAAGCCGCCTGCTTAGCGTTACATGTGATATTTTTTCCTTTCGGCACATGCAGAAATATCATGATGCAAAAAGTTCTAACTGTCTAGTTCTCTAGAAATATCAGTTCTCATCTAGAATTGTTTGCTTGGGGATTACAAGAAATATCAGTTACATGTTATTACAGTAACTGCCTATACACCCATGCAACATGTTATGCTATAAAAGGCAAATTATTAACATTATATTTGCCTGCATATACTAATTTACAGTTTAACATACAAAGTGGATTTCATCAGACCTCATACTTCAAAAACCCCTCAAGAACATCCAAAAGCAAAGGCCCGCTGTCTCCAATCCGATTAAGGTCATATCCATTCTTGTTGCTGAATTCTTTTAATTCATTTTTCCAGGAATCCTTTGGCTGAAATTGAAAAATAAAAATAAAATAAAATAGATAAACCTGTCCATCATCATAAACAAATAAATCCGACCTCCAAAGTAACAACAGTGGGAGAAAGTACCAAATTACACTCTGGAAGGTAGACTTTCAATGTGTGATTTAATTGAGCCCAGTCCAAATATTCACATATTAGTGCAGTTAGAAGCCTTCCTGAATTATGGCACCAAATTGTGAGACAAGGGAAAATATTAGCCCACAAAATCTCATAAAACTTGAACTCTCTTGGAAGCTCCAAAGCCACCTGATTAAGTAGTAATAATCCTAATAACTTTTGAACAGCAAAAATTGTTTTCAATAATATAAGAAGAGACTTCACTGAATATGCCATAGAAATTAAAAGTTTCTAACTTAGTCTGCAGAGTCATACACAATGAGTAATGGTGCGCAGTTCCTTATAGATTTCAAAGTCAGTGGAAATATTCTGTATCAGGAATGCGGAATGAGAGAAAGACGAGACGATAGAAATATAGCCTGGTTTTACATACATAGATGGCATCAACATCATTGGAAAAATAGTACAGACTGCTGAAACTAAAATTACCTGAAGGTGAGTTATGGAGTTGCTTTGCCCGTTCATTGCAGCTACCCAATAGTGCAGGAGGCAAACCTTCTTCTTTCTCTATTACTTTATCCTCCTCTTCGATTGCTTCAAACACACTAGCTCTCAGCTCAGCCTAACATCCAAGCAAATTAAAACTTCAGCATCTTAAATGGAACCAAATGCTGAGGCACACTTCTTCAATATTCGGTGTGTGCATATACATCTCTTCTGCAGAAGTGTCTACAGATACTTGTTCAGCAAATTGATAACTCCAGAAACTCTTCATGTAATACCGAACAGATTAAGTAAAAGTATTCACTAATGTTCTACATCAGTCTGCTAAATTCCAAGAACCTTTACATGCGTCAACAACCACCAATGAAACACTGGTAAGCATTATAAAACTCCAGCATTCGAATTATGACATCTTAAAACCCGAATTTGCATATCAATGAATTATGCGTCACAGCCATTACGAAAAAAATGCAAAAGTAAACTACTACTTAGAAATATGAAAAGAAACTCAAGTGCAGCCAGCAATGAAGCCCAAGAATTCTCACTTCAGGAAATCTAACCGTGTCATATGTTAACTTGCAGAATACACCTTTATCTAATTTTCCAAACAGTCCAAATCTGAAGCGAATGTGCACCATGAAATCAGGTAAAAAAGAAAAACTATACACACCTTCCAGCACTTTCAGACGCAAACATTACAGCTACCAAAAACAAAAGTTAAAAATCAGAATAAAACACATCAACATATTTTCCGAGCAATTTGCTCTACATTACGCGATCCCCTGACTTCTTTATTGCCAGAAATGATTCAACGCCCACATGGCCACATATATCCACGGACGCAAACAGAAAAACACCAATTTACACAGAGAAACAAGAATTACAACGGAAAAACAGAAATTACGGTAAATGTGGAAAAAATTAAAATGAGGACAAGGATGCTAACACGGATCTTGGCAAGGACTCCTTTCTTCTCCAGAGTACGAGTTACCAGGGTTTTCAAATCCATCATTTCCCTCGTATAATCATCCATTTTTCCCTCAAATTTCCCAATCTCCAAGAATTCCTTCTCAGCTCAAAAAAAAATTCAAGGGTCTTCTTCGAATGCCTTCGGGTTTTGATTCTTGA
Organism: Sesamum indicum; assembly: GCF_000512975.1. NCBI lineage: Eukaryota > Viridiplantae > Streptophyta > Magnoliopsida > Lamiales > Pedaliaceae > Sesamum > Sesamum indicum. The sequence goes on from NC_026151.1 coordinate 8,489,214, forward strand.
CTCTGGATTTGTCGAGTGGGAACTGAGAAGTAATGGGCTGATGGTTTGGCGTAATGACAATAAAAATAATTAAAAAAAAATCACAACTTTTCGGAATATATGATATGAGGTAAAGGTAAAGTTCTATTTGTTCGCCTACTGTAACTTCCCCCTCCAATTCTTTGATCGTAAAGTCTCTTTCCTGATTGCCACGCGATGTGGGCATTTTGGAACTATATTAACGCGACTTTACTAGGTACTGCATGGAACTGTGTGATATGATCCCAGGGGGGAGCCGCAGATGGAAAAAATCTTGTCTTCCCTAGTTGGACAATTCTCTCCCTGTGGATGGTCCTAAATTTCTGGGGGAACTTTTTTTACACTTTAGCCCCTCTGTCTTTCCATTTTTTCACTTAAGCCCATTAACCTAATCCCATTCTTAATGTATACTTAATGTGGGAGCACACTCGATACACATACATAATTTAATATCTTATTTTTCTTTATTTAACTAAAATATAAAAAAGTTAAATGTGCATCAATGGAAAATTCAAGTACTTATTTTACATATAAATATATATATTTGAGGGTATTTTAATAAAAATATGTAATATTTATCATACATAAATTTATTGATAAAAGTATTTATTCTATCTACTTTTCCTATTATTTATATTTTTACATTTTATTTCTTTTTATTAATTCTAATGTGGTAAACAAGCAAGATATAATATACTCCATTTATTTTGCTTTTTAAATAATTGAAAAAGGAAATGAAGATTTAAAAAAGTTTTGATTTTTAGAATTGATTATATTCAAAAATTATAAAAATAGCAAGAACTAATTTCGATTCGATGATTTTATTATATCTACCGTTGAATGAAAATCGATTTATAAGTCACAATTTGAATAATTTTATCAAAGTCGAACTTAGGGAGTGTTTTGCGAAAATTATACTTTTTCAAAAGTGTTTGATAATAATTTTTATTTTTTGATAAGTGACTAAAATGTAAAAGTTTGAAGTATTTCGAATATTAGTTCGGAAAAAAAATGATATGGAAGTGTTTAATAAAAAAATTAATATATTATCAATTTATTTGTGAAATTATTTAACGTAGATGGGTAAATTTTTGTTATTACTATGATAGGATACTTTTGAAATATTCAAAAAACAATTAGGACAAAAAAGTCGTAACAAAATTAAACTCAATTACGAAAAATGGTCAAATCGCTTTAAAGAATTCAAAAGTATAGCCATTCGAGTCAGGCGCTTTATCTTCTGCAATATAAAAAATCGTCATTTAAGTAATAACTGTTAAAAAAATCGCCATTTAAGTGAACGTTAACCAATTTAAGTAAGAAAAAGAAATTAAATAAGAATATGATGTGTAAATATTATTTTAGAACAACAATTTAATTTACATGTATTTATTATCATTTTTACTTTTTACAATATTGATTAGGAATATATTGAAGTTAGTTTGATTTTTTATTTTTTCACATCCATTTTCAGATCATTTTCTTTATACTAATTGAATAAATAAAAATATTAACAAATGTCAATATGGCAATAAAAAAATGGGTAAATTACACAAACTCATACGAAATTTGGTATAATTATGAATACTCTTTCATTATTTGAAAAATTATAAATATCCTCTTAATGTAGGGTGATAAAAAATAAAAATTTAAAGATGACTAAACGGATTAATATAATTGTTAAATAATTATTAACATTAAAAAATATTATTAAATATTTATAATTATATCAAAATTTTAAAAAACTTTGTTATAATATATGCTAAAAGAATTATAAATAAAAATTGAAGCAAGTGCTCAATAATTCCATCTTTTGGCCAAATTCTTTGTAATTTATTTTATCTTTACCTTTATTCCTTTTGTCTTTATCCCCAATTCCTCACTCCCTCCAAATTTTAAAACCAAAGATTTCAGTTCAGTGGAAGTGGACTACACTCACCATCCATCACATTCTTGTGTTGCTTCATTCCTCTCTTCCGTTTGCTTGCCCAACAAAACTCCGCCACCTCTCCACCACCCTCCGCCGCCGTTAACCACCACTTTATCCTCCGAACCCATTTCCAAGAAAAGGAGGATTTGAACTCTGCTCATCAATAATGGCGCCCATTGATCCTCACTCCTATGCAGACTCCACCCACCCCCTCACCACCCATATCTCCCTCTCCTTGTACTTCGACTTCGCTTCCTCCACCATTCTCTCCTCCGCAGTCCTCTCTCTTGCCGCCCCTTACTCCGGCTCCTTCACCCTCGATTCCCGCTCCCTCTTGATCTCCGACGTCCTCGACCTCGCTACTCTGACTCCCCTCCCCTTCACTCTGCAGCCCACTTCTCCGGACGCCATTTTGGGACAATCCCTCACGGTCACCCTCTCCGACCATTCCCAGTTGTTGGTCATCTTCAAAACTGCCCCCTCCTCCTCCGCCCTCCAGTGGCTTTCCCCTGCTCAAACGTTTAATAAGTCGTTCCCCTTTGTTTACACCCAATGCCAGGCCATCCACGCCAGGTCTGTTTTCCCCTGCCAAGACACCCCGGCTGCCCGTATCAAATATGCCGCGAAATTGAATATCCCGCGCTATTTATCGGCTGTGATGGGTGCAAAACACGTTGGTAGGCGGGACCCTGTTCCCGGGGAGTGCCGGGATGCCTGTGATGATTCTTTGTGGTGTGGGGAAGGGAGGGTTGTTGAGGAATTTGTCATGGAGCAGCCCATCCCACCGTACTTGTTTGCATTTGCAGTTGGGGAGTTGGGTTTTAGGGAGGTGGGTCCTAGAACCAAGATTTATTCAGAGGCCGTCCCCGGGGTGTTGGATGCTGCTGCTAGAGAGTTTGCTGGGACGGAGGAGATGATTAAGGTAGGAGAGGGATTGTTTGGGCCTTATGAGTGGGAGAGGTTTGATTTGTTGGTTTTGCCACCGAGTTTCCCATATGGAGGAATGGAGAACCCAAGGATGGTGTTTTTGACCCCCACAGTGATTAAGGGGGACGGGACTGGTGCACAGGTTGTGGCTCACGAGCTCGCTCATAGCTGGACCGGAAATTTGATTACCAACAAGACTAATGATCACTTCTGGTTAAATGAGGTAATTGCTTGTTTTGTATACTTGGTAATGGTTTGTATTAAGTGGCAGGCGATTTGGTTTTTTTAAGAGGCATTTATAAGTATAAGGAGTTAATGCAACTGAATTGCTAATTCATGCTAAGATCAGTAGCACTCATGTTAAGATGGAATTCTTTTTATGATATTGGAAAATTTTGATTTGATGATGCTTTTGCACTATTTTGTATGTTAATTTTTTAAACTACGGATGCTTGTCCATTCATTTGAATATGACTTCTCAAACTCTCTGTAAGAGAAAAGTATGCCAATCGACCTTTGAGTTGTTGGTAATGATGGAGTTTATATAAGCAGATCATCTGTTTAAGTTTAATGAGACTGGGAAGTCAAGAGAAATGTGACCTCTATTTGTCTCTTCTTAAGGAGAAACGAGTACAATGCAACTTTAGCCCTTTCCTCTTTTCTCATCTTGGTTCTTTTCTTGACATTTTTATGAATGATTCCGCTAATTTTTAGATCTTGGGTTCGTGCTCGTACGTTACAGGGTATCACAACATATGCAGAGCGGCGAATAGTTGAGGCTGTGCAAGGAAAGGAAAGAGCTGTACTCAATATTGGAATTGGTTGGAAACTACTTGTTGAGGATATGGAGAGGTTTAAGGACAACATGGAATTCACAAAACTGAAAACTAACCAGCAAGGCGTGGACCCAGATGATGTCTATTCTCGAGTGCCCTATGAAAAAGGATTCCAGTTTTTGTGGCGCATTGAGAGACAGGCAAGTACATATTGGTGGCTTTTCTGCTCTTTGAAGATTATGTGTCTTTTATATCTTCATAGAAGAGTTTAATTGTTCTTGTTGTATTTTATGCACAGATCGGGAGGCCTGCATTTGACGAGTTTCTTAAAAATTATATTGCCACCTTCAAGTTCCAATCTATTGACACTGATATATTTCTTGATTTCCTGAAAGCAAATATTCCTGGAATAGAAAATCATATTGATTTGAAGGTATGGACTGAGGGTACTGGCATACCTCCAGATGCTATGGAGCCTGCTTCTGATATCTATACCAAGATTGTGTCTCTGGCTAATGAGTTTAAGGTAGGAAGGATGCGAAATGAGGATGAAGTTGCTGATTGGGGAGGACAAGAATGGGAGCTGTACTTAGAAAACCTGCCTAAATCTGTCGAAGTTTCACAGGTACTGTTAATGTATGACGAACTGATGCACTTTTTAATCACCGACAACCTTCATAACCTCCAGCTTCATCTCCCTGTTGAAATTCTTGGATAGATACAAGCTGCATTCTTGTACTATTCGTAGAGATTGTCTGTAATTTGCTTAAAGTTGCAATCATCTGCTTTCTAGATTTATTGGTTATCATTTTTCAGTTGCTATCTGTACTTTTTGTCTATTATCTAGCTCAAGGGATCTTGAATCTTTGGGACTTGCCAAGAAAACTTATGCCATCAGGACTAAGGAGTCAAGGAATTAGATTAAAAAAGGATGCTTTACAAGAATCCGAGCAGAGCTTGCAAAATTTAGCATTTTCTTCCTCAAGAATTACACGTTTTGTCATAGAGCTAATGCAGGTTTTACCATGGTGGCCATATCACAGGTATTAGCTCTAGATGCACGCTACAAGCTTTCAGAATCCAAAGATTACGAGGTAAAGGTGGCGTTTCTTCAGCTGGCTATTGCATCAAGGTGCAGTAAATACTATAGTGAGGTGGAGAAAACTCTGAAAGAAGTTGGAAGGATGCAATACCTCCGGCCGCTCTATAAGGCACTAGTCCAGGGGACGGGCAAAGAGGAGGAGAAAATATTTGCCAAGAGAGTGTTCTCAGAGGCTTGCTCTTGTTATCACCCTATAGCTCAGGGCGTCGTTGAAGCTATTCTTATTAAGTATACGTAGACAAAATGATACTCACCGCCTCTCCTCTCGTTGCTCTAACGCCAATATTTGATGGCATGTAAATGCATCCATCCTCTTTTTCTTTATTTCTTCTGTATGCGAGATAAAAATATAATAATAATTAACGTGTATACGACTTTTTCATTATATATATATGAACATACAGTTTGAATTCAATTACAATGGTTGAAGTTAGCTAAATTCGAGCGTTATTTAAATGTAAAAAAAAAGATAATATTTATTCTAATATATAGTATTTCCCGCTCTTTTAGTTTGAATTCATGAAATATTTAACCTTGGGAGGAAACACTTTTATCTTTCATTCAAATATGAAATATTTATGGTACTAAAAAAAAAAAAAAAGCAATGTAATAAATATAATGATGCCTATGTATTAGAAGGTAATATATATAAAATTTGCAATGAACATATTATGCAATAAATTTGATTTTTCTTTTTTCTTATTAATTATCATATTTTTTTATAAGGATGATGGTATACTTATTATTACATACATCAGTGTAGGGAGATGTATAAGGATGGTATTATTTGACTTTTAATGAGATAGTAATAAGTCAATCAGTAGTAAATACAAAAGTTTATTTAATTTATTTTGCTAAAATTAATAAATTTTGACTAACGGAATTATCTATTTATCAGAATAATTAAAAATATTAAATATAATTTTTTTAATTATAATTGATTGTATCAAATTTTATGAGTGGTATAATTATCCTAAAATCTATTTAAAATAAAAATAAGGATTATTAGGAATCATATGAACTAAAGAGATTTGGCAATGCATTCAATCTTTTGGCCAAATTCTCTGTAGTTTATTTCATCTTTACCTTTATTCCTTTTGTCTTTATTCCCAATTCTTCTCTCCCTCCAATTTTTTAAACCCTAATTTCAGTTCAGTGGATTACACTCACTCACCATCCATCACATTCTTTGCCTAATCCCATTCCTCTCTTCCATTGCTTGCGCGACAAGATTCCGCCACCTCTCTACCACCCTCCGCCGCCGTTAACCACCACTTTATCCTCTGCACCCATTTCCCAGAAAAGGAGAATTTGAACTCTGCTCATCTATAATGGCGCTCATTGATCCTCACTCCTACACAGACTCCACCCACCCCCTCACCACCCACATCTCCCTCTCCTTCTACTTCGACTTTGCTTCCTCCACCATTCTCTCCTCCGCCGTCCTCTCTCTCGCCGCCCCTTACTCCGGCGCCTTCACCCTCGATTCCCGCTCCCTCTCGATCTCCCAAGTCCTTGACATCGCCACTCTGACCCCTCTCCCCTTCACTCTGCAGCCCACTTCCCCCGACGCCATTTTGGGTCAATCCCTCACTGTCACCCTTTCCAACCACTCCCAGTTGTTGGTCATCTTCAAAACTGCCCCCTCCTCCTCTGCCCTTCAGTGGCTTTCTCCTCCCCAAACGTTTAATAAGTCGTTCCCCTTTGTTTATACCCAATGCCAGGCCATCCACGCCAGGTCCATTTTCCCCTGCCAAGACACCCCGGCTGCGCGGATCAAGTATGCCGCGAAATTGAATATCCCGCGCTATTTATCAGCTGTGATGGGTGCAAAACACGTTTGTAGGCGGGACCCTATTCCCGGGGAGTGTGGCGGTGCTTGTGACGATTCGTTGTGGTGTGGGGAAGGGAGGGTTGTTGAGGAATTTGTGATGGAGCAGCCCATCCCGCCGTATTTGTTTGCATTTGCCGTTGGGGAGTTGGGTTTTAGGGAGGTGGGTCCTAGAACCAAGGTTTACTCGGAGGCTATTCCTGGGGTGTTGGATGCTGCAGCTACAGAGTTTGCAGGGACGGAGGAGATGATTAAGGTAGGAGAGGGGTTGTTTGGGCCTTACGAGTGGGAGAGGTTTGATTTGTTGGTTTTGCCACCGAGTTTTCCCTATGGAGGAATGGAGAACCCAAGGATGGTGTTTTTGACCCCCACGGTCATTAAGGGGGATGCCACTGGCGCGCAGGTAGTGGCTCATGAGCTTGCTCATAGCTGGACCGGGAATCTGATTACCAATAAGAGTAATGATCACTTCTGGTTAAATGAGGTAATTGCTTGTGTTGTATACTTGGTTATGGTTTATGTTAAGTGACAGGCGATTTGTTTTTTATAAGAGGTCATATGCACGTATGACGAGTTGATGAAATTGAATTGCTAAATCATGCTAAGATTAGTAACACTCATCTATAGATGGTATTCACTTTGTGATACTGGAAAATTTTGATATGTTGATACTTTTGACCTGTTCTGTATGTTAATTTTCAAAACTATTGAATGCTTGTACACTCTTTTGAATATGACTTGTCAAAACTGTCTAAGAGAAAAGTATGCCTCTATTTGTTGGTAAATGATGAAGTTTGGATAAGCAGATCCACTTAAGAGAAATGCAGCCTCTATTTGTCTCGTCTTGAGGAGAAGAGTCACTGCAATTTTAGCCCTTTCTCTTTTTAATCTTGGTTTCTTTCTTGACTTTGTTATGGAGGTTTCCGCTAATCTTGAGATTTTGGTTTTGTTCGCACACAATACAGGGTTTCACAACATATGCGGAGCGCCGGATAGTTGAGGCTGTGCAAGGAAAGGAAAGAGCTGTACTTAATATCGGAATTGGTTGGAAAGGACTTGTTGAGGATATGGAGAGGTTTAAGGACAATATGGAATTCACAAAATTGAAAACTAACCAGCAAGGAGTGGACCCAGATGATGTTTATTCTCAAGTGCCCTATGAAAAAGGATTCCAATTTTTGTGGCGCATTGAGAGACAGGCAAGGACATACTTAATACTTTTTCGCCCTTTGGAGATTATGTTTCTTTTATATGTTCTTAGAAGAGCTTAATTGTTTTCATTGAATTTTATGCACAGATTGGGAGGCCTGCATTTGATGAGTTCCTTAAAAAGTATATTGCCACCTTCAAGTTCCAATCTATTGACACTGACACATTTCTTGATTTCCTGAAAGCAAATGTTCCTGGAATAGAAAGTCATATTGATTTGAAGGAATGGACTGAGGGTACTGGCATACCTCCAGATGCTATGGAGCCTGCTTCTGATATCTATACAAAGATTGTATCTCTGGCTAATGAGTTTAAGGTAGGAAGGATGCCAAATGAGGATGAAGTTGCTGATTGGGGAGGACAGGAATGGGAGCTTTACTTAGAAAACCTTCCTAAATCTGTTGAAGCTTCACAGGTACTGTTATGGCATGACGAATTGATGCACTTTCTATTACCTAGACAGCCTTCATAATCAATAAACTTCATCTGCCTGTTTAAATTCTTTGATAAACACAACTTATATTCTTGCAGCATCCTAGAGATTGGTTCTCTAATTTGCCCAAAGTTGCAATCTTCTGCTTTTTAGACTTTTAGCGTCTTAATTAGAAGAAGTAGGTGGTTATCTTAGTTCAGTTGCTATCTGTACTTTTTTTCTATTTTCTTTGTTTCCCAGTATATCTTCTCCACTTCTCTTGTCATATAAGATAAAGCAAATGTTAACTTTAGTTGATCAAATTCCACATCACCATCTGTCCTCTATTCTTGAGAATAGTTTCAGTCTCTGGTATTTATCGAGTAGAAGCTCCTTACTTTTAGCCCAAGGGATCTTGAATTTTTTTTAGACTTGCCAAGGAAACTTGAGGAGAAGGCTTCATATGTGATAGTGCTTAAATAATATCATTATTCTCTCCTCAAATATTATATGCTCCTTATTCCATCAGGAGACGAGGAATTAGATTAAAATGAAGATGCTTTTGTAAGAATTCAAGCCTGCAAGATTCATCATTTTCTTCCTATAGAATAACACCTTCCCGATGTAGAGCTAATGCAGCTTTACCATGTTGACCTTGCCACAGGTATTAGCTCTGGATGCACGATACAGGCTTTCAGAATCAAAAGATTATGAGGTCAAGGTGGCATTTCTTCAGCTTGCTATTTCATCAAGGTGCAGTAATTACTATAACGAGGTTGAGAAAACTCTGAAGGAAGTTGGAAGGATGAAATATCTCCGCCCACTCTATACTGGACTAGTCCAGGGCACCGGCAAAGAAGAGGAGAAAATATTTGCCAAGAGGGTGTTCTCAGAGGCATGCGCTTGCTATCATCCTATAGCTCAGGGTGTAGTTGAGTCTATCTTTGCTAAACATATGTAAACCAGAAGATGCTCACCGTTGTACTCTAGTTGCTCTAACCCGAATACTTCTTGTAAATGCACTTTTCTGGGATCTGGCTGAATAATGAATGCTTTTCATCCGCCGTTTCATCCTCCTGGCCACCTTGTTGATATTGGCTTTTGCTAGAAGACAGTGCGAGTCTTTTCTTGATTTAGTTCTGCATCTAATTTTACAGTGTGGAGAAATACAGTAACTGTTACTACAGAAAATCAATCCATCAAACCTTTGAAATGCTCTGTATGGCTGTAGTTTATCACCTGCCTAAATTTGCTCTGCTTGATTCCTTATATCTTGATTTTAATTTTTAAATTATATTTTATTGGATATTAATGAATTTTAAATTATTTTAAAATGTTGTGTTTCTAGTCAAATTCTTGTAGATTAGAAAGCCCATTTATCAAAATGATAAGTCTTGGGCTTGTAGAGTATACCCCACTTCCCTGATTAGTTCTAAATGGATTCTATCGAAATATGTTATATCTCTAGATGTTCGCTTTCGAGTAATGTGTGTTTGTACCTTTCACTCTTGAGTAGTGTTTGTTTAAATATACAAAGAATACAGATATTATAAAAAATAAACATGAAATACATTATTAATTTATAATAAAATATTTCAATTAATAAATACCATCCTACATTATATATATGTGTGTGTGTGTAAAACTCAACAAAACCATTTCTTCATAGGCTTCAAGAAATTAGGTTTCTCAACTAAACAAATGACAGTGCAATGAATAATACTGCACCAACTCCATATCATCCATCATCAGCTCCACTTCTCATTCCACTATATAATACCCTTCTCACATTTCCCCCAATCCATCAATCATTCTCAACATTCATATCTCATTTCCCTCCTCTTCTTCGCTCACATCCAATATGCCTAAATTTCTCAATTTAATTATTTGCTTCTTACTTCTAACCATCCCATTCGCCACTTCATCAAGAGTTCTTGACCAACTAACTCCACAGCTTCCTGTCTCCAACGAGTTGCCTGATGAAAGTAACCTTGTAACCCTGCCCGAAACACAGCCTACCGCCACCACAACCACTTCAACCACCAATGTAGCACCAATTTCTGAACCTCCCATCCTAGAAGAACCGGCCCCCGTCATTGCACCCGTGCCACCACCAGTTACCACCCCTACCACCACTCCAACCACTGATGTGGCACCGGTTGCTGACCCTTCTATCGGGGAAGAATCAGCTCCCATTGTTGCACCCGTGCCACCACCAGTCACCACTCCTACCGCCACTGCAACATCCGGTGGGGTTGCCACTGGCACAAACGGTGCCATCTCGGACCACCCCACGTTGTCTTTCTTCATGCACGACATCCTCGGTGGCACGCACCCCTCTGGCCGAGTAGTCACCGGCGTCGTGGCCAACTCCGACGCCAACAACCTCCCATTCTCCGTGCCCAACAACCAAATCTTCCCCATCAACGGTGGCGTCCCCCTCAACACCATCAACGGAGTCATCAACAACAACAACTACCCCTCCCTCGTCGGCCTCAACGGCTCCCCTACCAACACCCTTGTCCAAAGCAACGGCAACAACGTCGTCGCCAGCAACAACCAAGCCTTCGTGACGGCGGGGCAACTCCCAGCCGGCCTCACCCTCCAACAACTGATGTTCGGGACCGTGACGGTGGTCGACAATGAGATCACAGAAGGGCACGAGCTGGGGACCTCTGTGCTGGGAAGAGCACAGGGCTTTTACATGGTGAGCTCAAGCGACGGCAGCAGCCACACGGTGGCGCTGACGGTGGCATTCCACGGCGGGGAACACGATCATGAGATTCTTGATACAGTGAGCTTCTTTGGGGTTCATCGGACAGCCACGCCAATATCACACATAGCCATTGTTGGAGGGACAGGGAAGTACGAGAATGCAAAAGGGTATGCTACAATTGAGACACTTCCACATGAGGATCAGCACACCACAGATGGCCTTGAAACCATTACTCATTTCACTCTTTATCTTACTCCTTAATTAGAGCCTCTTTTTCCCTTCTTTCTTGAATGATTTGTGGGGTTTAAGTTACTGTGTGTTAATGATGATGTAAGACAAATTAATGTTTGTGATCAGTGTTATAAGAAGAAAGTTTGTCCAAATCAGTTCACATTTTATGTTGGAAATTCATGTTATATATGTTGCATGTGTACAAAATTTATATTATCTATGTATTAATTTGTTAAATATATATACATATAATGTGTGTGTATATATATACAAGTTTGATCTATTTTGTTTGGTTGATTATGCAGGATATGATTCTCTACATAATAATCTATTCTGTTGGTGCATATATATTAAGCTCGTTATAAATTGAAGGCTCGATATTACTAATATGGTGTGAACCCTTATTGAAAAGTGGGTACACAATCCATCTCGTATATTTAACTACAATGCAAATTTATTGAACCAAAAAACCCCTACTTTTTGATATAGGCGTGCTCGATAATTAATTAAAGAAATGATTATCATGGAAGAAATAAATATAGTTAAGGGCATTTCAGACAATTCACATCGCCGGCATTATATCTGTATTAATTTTTTTTTTTTCCAAAAAAAATATTTTTCATGACTGGAAATATCTCTTTGCTTTCCAGTTAAAATTCATGGTTCCATCCATGCAAGAAATTAGAATTGAAGTCTTCCAAACTTCTCTGTAAGAAAAAAAGAAAAAAAAGAAAAGAAATCTTGCAAGAAACATCTCTAGTAATATTTTTTTTTTTTAATTTCTACATTGAAATTGGTTCGGAAGAAGGTCGTGAGTAGTGTTTGAGGTGGAGATGGGGTTTACTATCCCCGTCAGATGATCGAAAGTGTGAGGTATCTTAGCCTCTCAATCTTAGATCCTGAGTTCGCATGTTACACAACTAGTTATGTTTGTAGAAGTGATCCTTAACTAAAATCTTTCAATATCTGAACCAGAGTTCGTTTAAGCTAATAATTAATTGTGGTTGCAGAGATTTTTTGCTACGTTTAATTACTAGCCAAAAGAAGATAATTCTAGCAAATACAAATCAACCATGACTTCGCAAAGGCCATTAACCGTTGTTTGTACAAGTGTAGCTAATACATTAGTCATGGCTAAAACCATACAAATATTTTGGTTATGACTAAAAATCATAGTGAATAGTGATTATCGTGATAAAAATTTAAGTTTTTGCTACAATTTTATTTAACCGTGGTTAATAGTAGCAATTTACAATGATTTTTGAGCCGTGGTTATTTATAGTGTAGCAAAACCTCAATTTTTTTTTTTATAGTGAGAACTAATCTTTGGTGTCATAAATGCATGTTTGTTTAACAAAGTCAACCAATATTTATAAAGGGCTGGCAAATTAATTGTCAGAAATTGTACGGAGTCATGTATCCAACTGAGAACTCAGACCCTCAAATGGTGGAAGCATCAATGATTGCCATTCTAGATTATTAGGCCTCGATCCGATAAAAATATCACATAAAATCTTAACCTATCTTGCGATTATTTAATTTTTGGAAGGCAAAATATTCAATTAAGAGGTTTAGACCTCTTTAACCCCTATCGTGACCCACATCGAATGTGAAATAATTAAGGAATATTGTTTGGTTAGGTATTTATTAAATCTTATTTAGGTCATATGTCAAACAATAAACAAAGAAAATATTTGTGGTTAGATTTTGTCCCCTCTAACTTATATTATACTTCAAATGAAATAATTAAATGAGATTCTCTCTCTCTCTCTCTCTCTCTCTCTCTCTCTCTCTCTCTCTTATATATATATATTATTAATATTTAAAGTAAAAATTACAAATAAATTTTCCCATTGTATAGTTGAAGAGTTCAATGTCAACTTTAAATATGTAAATACAAAAACATAAATAAAAAAAAGTAAATCAAGATTAAAATTATTATAATAATAAAAAAATAGTCCAAACTCCAAAGAACTGAATTTATTTACAAAAAAATCAAAACAACTAAAAGCATCAATCAATATATACTTTATAGCTTTTGATTCAAAAGTATTTATTTATTTTTGACAATTTTTAAAATAGAATCATTACTTACAAATACTTTAAAGTAGTTTTTTTAAAGTCGGAATCTAATAAATATATTTTTTTTAAAAAAGAAAAAAATTAATGCAAACACTCCCGAAATTTGAACATCATTGAATGGGTTTGAAATTTCTCTTGGAGGATGAGAAAATCAATTTTGTTTTATGCATTTAGGACTATTAATTATTGTTTCCAAGAATTTTCCCATGAACAATTAATATGACTATATATCACTTGTCAATTGATAGTACATCACTTTGAACCTTAGTTGCTAAAATTTCCATTTGGTTGGAACTTGACTCCTTCCAAACTCATACATAAATGTTTGGAGTTATGGTTCTTGAAAATATGTTTGAAGAATTTTTTTTAAAATTTATGTGGAATTAAAAATAGAAAAATTATCAAACCTCTTTACAATATCTTTTCTTCTTCTTAAAAAATAGGACAATTTTTTAGCATATAATAAGGATTTCATACATGTAACGTATATGTATTACTTAGAATAAAAAATTAAATAAAATTTAAAATAGAAAAGTCAATTTATTTTCATGGATTGGAGTTCCTTGTGTTTGATTAAATGAAAAGTGAATGTATATAAACATAAAAAAAAAAAAAAAA